>NC_057945.1:1673398-1838398 GCF_018555375.3 Anguilla rostrata
GGACAACATTTATCGCACCAGGGGTCTTTCACAAAGCAATCCAAGACAGTTTTAAGTCTGTTTAAAATGCAGTTCAATTCTGGTCTTGCTTACTTCCCAAGTGCAGACACAACTTTTCAAATCTAACCGGCAGACAACCGCTGTTACCATAAAGTTGCCGTGAGCTAGCCTACATCACAATTTTAGGTGTCATGTTTATTTCACCACAAAAAAATTCCGCAAGACTGGTCTGAAGTTAGGTTTACAAATCACTGAAACAGCGTACAACTCAGCTCAGGGCGGTCCTCGAGTCCTTAAGTTTAAAATTAGAAGTCAGCACAGAGTTCTTTTTCAAAGAAACGAGCTTCCACAATGAAACGAAAAATCTAGAAATATACAAATACCCTTTTTCATTTGAATGCAAGGTCAACTTTAGAGCCTTTAACGAAGTAAGCAAATAACATTTTTAAATGGGGAAAATTGTAGAGGCAAATCAATAGCGAATAACAGAATCGCTGTAGAAACGCGAATCCAGGCAGCATTACATCGCTGGCATAGCAGGGCTAAAACAAAACATCCTTAACAGCTTTTAGCCAGCGCGTGCACGAATCCAAGTTTCAAAATGTATGCATTCCGCCTAAACACTTCACACATCTCCCAGCATTACAGCTCAGCAAGAATACGTAGCCTAGCCAACATCAGCATAATGCAGCTCAAACATCCTCCTCTTACCTTCGTCGTGCATTCGCTGCAGACACAAAGTCAGGTTTCCCCTCCAGCCAGGCATCGCAAATCAAGACGAAGAAGCAGTGTTGAGTTGAAAAAAACAATTAAATAATCAAAAAAAATGTAAAGAACGATAACAGAGCCAGAGCACGTTTCGTTCAAGTGAAAAGGCCAGATATGAAATACGAAAATAAACCGTCTCCAGCGGTTAAACGAGCAGGTGGGTCACAGAAACCTCGGTGGTATGGAACCGTAAAGCGCTTAAATTGCGGTGCATTAGCCTATTCGACCACCACTTCTGGACATACACGCGCAACTCAGCAGTACTGAAGGCTGATCAAGCAACTGACTCGCGCGCTACTGTCACATAATTGTTCGCCAAAGTGTGAAAGCCGCGCCGCATGCTCCTGAAGTCTTCGGTATTTGACTCCAGATTCAAACCAAATGGACGAACCGTTGGGGACCGAATGAAGACCTTCCTAACAGCACACCACATCTTTCCTTTTAAATTCTAGAACCGAGTGCGCAACAAAGCAAGTCCTATTAACACGAACACGTTCTTCACAACGTCATAATTAACTTCAGTCTGCACAACAGAACATTGTGCATTTTGCGTAATACTTATTGTGGGAAATAAATGTTTGGCATGCGAGAATATGTAAAGCGTAATCATCTTTTATGATTATTTCCCGTCTAAGAGCAGGCTTGGGACACACAGTGGTAAACAGAATAAATGTGAATTGAATGCAAAAAAAACATATTCGCACAAAAAAGTATTAAACTAAATATTAACAATAAAATGTTGATGCCTATTCCTTAAGATCAGCATAGATGCTAGTGAACAGATAATTGCCGTTATTATGTGCACAAATAGCCAACGAAGACAACTGTAGAATAGGAACTGGAGATTTAATTACAAATGAATACAAATTAATTAATTGGAAAGTATATGTTAGAATGGCATGCTGATAGGTACGAAAGACATCAAGAGCAGTAGTTCCCAAACTTTCTAAGCCCGTAATACACCAACTTAAAAGAAAGAACAGGGGAGAGCGGGGAAGCAACGGTTTTCGTATTTGGCTCAATTCAAAAAATATTACTAGAGGTAGATAAATACTTTTTAAATAGAAACAACCTACATCCACTGGCTATGATTACACACCAAAATTAAATTTCTGGGACAAAGACTACCATTCACTAGCAATCTAACCGAAAGTACAGAGAGGAAAATGTTAACCGGCTGGGGTAAAAACTAGCTAACGGTCTTAATAGCTTTAAAAGTTAAAACAAAGTAAGGCGATTAAATACAATTCTATGTTGTATGATACAAACAGTCTTTAATTTATTTTTTGATTACTTTTATATGTTTTTCGAGGCCTACCAGGCGAGAATCTGTCACAAGATCGTAACTACATTATTCTCTGGTTCCCGTCTAATGTCTGTTCCATCCAAACAGCTGTATCAGTCGATGTCACATGTCACCACGTAGGCTAAAGTTAAAGTTGAGTTAAATAAATGCACTAAGATCCAGTGTGATTTGAACAAATCCTACCAATAGGTTCATTAATAGTCTAATTAATAGGGGACGGGGGGACAGGGGGCGTGTCTACACTTGTGCCTAAGTTACACATACAATACAATAGCCAAATAATAAAGTTAAAAAAATATATATTTGAATCTCCCGCCGTTCGTTAAAGTCATAAAGATGGTATGCTAATTCTGCGCGTTTAACCCAAGGTTTAACCTGAAATACATCGTTCAAGCTCGATGCATCAACCTACTCCATGTTACATTTTACCCCGCGTTAGGTTTTGCCCCACTCTCCCCTACATTTTCTGTCACCCACTATACCCATACAAATTCTAAATTTACGTTCCACCGAAACTTTAAAACGCATATTTTAAAATAAAAAAACTGTAGGCTAGGTGCAATACAACCACTGTTGAATACAAGCTTGAATCCGCAATAGCTGCGACCCCACACGTGCATGCATCGCATCCACGCACACACCCACACACAAACACGTGACCTCTTCTTTGGCTTATGACCAACCTTTCCACAAAATCTTGTAGGAATCTGTGAATCCATTCGGGAGTTATGCACCTTTTTGTGATAGGCCACACCCCCTCTTGGCCAACTGGCCTTGAAAGTTACTCAGCTCTACCTTCTGTCATGACCAACCTCCATGCCAAATTTCAGTCTCCTGGGGCGAAAACTTATTGTAGACCAACCGTCCAACCGACCAACCAACCGACCGACAGACAGAGCTATAGAGCTGCGGTCGCAGACAATAAGTGCTGTGAAGTTAACCAGTGCACAGTTTAATATGACCCGTGTCGATGTCAATCAATGGTCAGCATGTAATATACACATGTAGCTCCTCCCTTAACCCCTTCAAGGGCCCAGGGGGTTTCTGATCCACAAGTCTGGGGACCGCTGACCAAGACTGACCGCCGGTTTTTTGGCTATATGTGAGAGTGGCAGATAACTCTGAGATGGTCAGAGAACAGGAACCAAGGAAGTGGGTAAAAAAAATGTGATCACATATTGAAAGTTGTCAGTTAAAATGGCATGATTTAAAATTAGCTGCTGAAGGTGATGCCAGAAAGATGCCAGGCCGAATTCTCGAATTAAACTGAGCGTCAGGCTGCTTCTCCACACAGAAGTGACAATAAATCGTTATGTCTTCAAGAGAAGATCGTATATAATACAATGGTACACACAGCTCCCATAGAACACTGGACACAAACATATTTAAGAAATAATTATGGCAATAAAGGAGCCATGGCAAGATTCAAACCAAAAAAAGATTTTTAGTTCCCACAATCAAGAACATATTTAAAAGCTCAGAGTTTGAGAATTTGAAAACAATCCAGATTGTTGAGAATTTTCTGTGAAAATCCTTATGAAATATAGCCTACAAAAGAATACTTTTTAATTTTTATTTTGTTCTGTAACTGAATATTATGTTTTCGTTTAAAGTTGTCAGTAATCTCCAGGAATCATTACTGGTGTCTATGGGGTAAAATCATTTTGAATGAGCCAGGTTTGGCTGCGATTCAAGTTGGAAGAGAAAGAAGTCTGTGACATCTGAAGAACACCGGAGGGCAGTTACCGAGGCGTCCCTTCCGATGTCTTGCACTTGACAGCAACGGGCCGTGAATAACATATCTTCCTTGACCCCGTCAATCACCACCGTGGGGGAAAAGTGACGATGAATTAGACGAATACGTCAGAAGCTCCTCAGCATGCACACCCAGTCGCCTCTCAGGGACGTTAATAGCACGCGACGGGCAGCGATGCCCTGAGAAAGCAGGTCGGCATCTCGCGGACTCAGCAAACGGAACGGGGCCGAGCGTCGCCACACGCGGCACACCGCCCTAAACCCCGGCCGACGGAGAGTGTCCCGGAGACGGCCAGATCTGTCGCGTGCACAGGAAAAGGAAAAGAGCTGACGAAAGCTGACGTATCAGCCGCTAATACGGACCCAGAAGAGCTTATTACTGAAAAGCCTGGAGTGCGGGACACTCGCACAGAGTGGCAAAGCATAGCAGAGGCATCTGGGCGCTCACGCACGCTGTAATCCATTCTGCTGTCTTAGTAGCCATTATGCCAGGCTGCTGGGGGATAACGTGCCTCAAACACACATGCAAATATGACATAAAACTGGTTCATAATGAACCTAAGATGCACTCAGGCTCGTTCAGCATTGACATTATTCCTGAGTACAAAAAGTGTCTGATAGGGCATTAGCACTGAGTACATAGTGTCTGATAGGATACTAGCCCTGAGTACATAGTGTCTGATAGGGCACTAGCCCTGAGTACATACTGTCTGATAGGGCACTAGCCCTGAGTACATACTGTCTGATAGGGCACTAGCTCTCAGTACATACTGTCTGATAGAGCACTAGCTCTCAGTACATACTGTCTGATAGTATGTACTGAGAGCTAGTGCCCTGTCTGATAGGGCACTAGCTCTCAGTACATACTGTCTGATAGGGCACTAGCCCTGAGTACATTATGTCTGATAGGGCACTAGCTCTGAGTACATACTGTCTGATAGGGCACTAGCTGAAGGGGCGACATAGCTCAGGAGGTAAGACCGATTGTCTGGCAGTCGGAGGGTTGCCGGTTCAAACCCCGCCCTGGGCATGTCGAAGTGTCCTTGAGCAAGACACCTAACCCCTAACCCCTTACTGCTCTGGCGAATGAGAGGCATCAATTGTAAAGCGCTTTGGATAAAAGCGCTATATAAATGCAGTCCATTTAACATTACCATTTACCATTTGAGTACATACTCTCAGACAGTATGTACTCAGAGCTAGTGCCCTATCAGACAGTATGTACTCAGAGCTAGTGCCCTATCAGACAGTATGTACTCAGAGCTAGTGCCCTATCAGACAGTATGTACTCAGAGCTAGTGCCCTGTCTGATAGGGCACTAGCTCTGAGTACATAGTGTCTGATAGGGCACTAGCCCTGAGTACATTATGTCTGATAGGATACTAGCCCTGAGTACATACTGTCTGATAGGGCACTAGCCCTGAGTACATACTGTCTGATAGGGCACTAGCTCTGAGTACATAGTGTCTGATAGGGCACTAGCTCTGAGTACATACTGTCTGATAGGGCACTAGAGTAATGGTAAATGGTAAATGGACTGCATTTATATAGCGCTTTTATCCAAAGCGCTTTACAATTGATGCCTCTCATTCGCCAGAGCAGTTAGAGGTTAGGGGTTAGGTGTCTTGCTCAAGGACACTTCGACATGCCCAGGGCGAGGTTTGAACCGGCAACCCTCCGACTGCCAGACAATCGGTCTTACCTCCTGAGCTATATCGCCCTCAAGAGTACAGTATAGGGTTAAGGTGGTCCAAAGAGGGCAGCCGTTTTAACTCAGACAGTCCCTCAGTCTGCTCTCTCTCGTACCTATAATGAATCTAAGCTCTGGGCTTAACCAGCTACAATCCCATACAAGCATGAAGCTCATTCTTTACTGAGTCAGGCAATGTGAATTATTATTCTTTATCCAAACTTTGAACATCATCAAAACTACATTAATGACCTTGCAACGTTCTCTCCTGTGACACGTCCATAAAGACTGGGTATAAACACAAAGGGTAAAAAACTGTATTCTCATATAATTTAAATATGTTCCTTAAGGATGCTGAAATCAAACAAACCAGTGTGGCAATAGAATCATTTGGTATGATGTAAAAACAGGTGGAGCGAGAGTGCAAAAGTCCTGATATGTGTTTCCTGAAACCCATGAACTCAGCCGCCTGATTTCAATAATCCTACCTCTTGACTGAAAAACAGTGCTAATAAGTAAATGCAGGTGATTGGAACAAAATACTGGGGAAGACTTTTACTTTCTGAATGTGGATTTTCCACCTCTGGATAAAATCACAGAATGACTCCATCAGCTCCGAAAGGGATGGGCAAACAACAAGCAGTTCTATCAGAATTGGGGGAAATACAATTTTTTTTTTTTTTAAATGTATCTTTATTGAAATTTTTCGTAAAATAATGCAAAAAAATATATATTAAAATAAAAAGCAACCAGCTTCTTTTCACTCACTTGAATAAACATCCAATAATACTTACCTGAGCTTTCCAAAAACATATGCCTTTTATTATGAAAAATTGATGTTTAGGAAATCTAGTATGTGAAAACCAATTATCTTTTACTGGATAATATTCAGTAGTTATAACCCCACTAAGGCCTTAAGACAAATAATTCAATAAGAAATTCCATAAAACGTTCCTGGGTGAAACAAGCCTCTGCTCTGACTTTATTGAATGAATCTGAAGATTTGCTCTCCAAAGCATGACGGCATTATTGGCGCACATTGTTACAGTCCCGATAACACGAGAAGGAATCAGCCATTTTGGGATTGGCCTCACTCTCCCATCCACCCTCACAGTGATGGAGCAGAAACTGAAGAACAGGCCCTTTTCCTCCTCAGCGAATCACATAATTGCCTTTGCATCTTCAGGGAAACGAGAGAGCAGGGGTAAAACACATCTGTATTACAGAGTAGAGAAAGTACAGTATTGCTTTCCCCTAAAATACAAACGGCCTTAAAATAGTCACTGCTCATGAACGACAATTTGACAACTGCAATGCATTTACTTCATGGTTAATTGAAGTACCCGACCCATTGTGATCTAATAGGAAGTCTAGGAGGGAACGTCAACAGGTTGCAAGGTGGCAAACATGCTCATTGGATATCTAGTTCTGTGGTCACTACCTTTGAGAAACAGACAATATAATTTGATCAGACAAACTTGCTCTGTGCGACCACATGAATGTTGTCTGTTCTCCCTCTGTCTTCACCCTCCTACCCCCCGCAGGCATGGGAATTAATGTCTTTGGGCAATTAAGAGTCATGCCGAAGGTCTACTAAATGTATACAAACCTGAGGTGTCCTGCAGTTCTCTCTCTTTTTAACGTTTTACTACTTTATTACTTGAAGACACAGCACATGAGAATTAAAATGTGGCTAGAGAAAGCATAAATACATATTTTTATTTCAATCTTGAATGCAATCTCTGACATTTAACTGAAATCACTCATTGAAAATCTTAATGTTTATTTAGATAATGATTGTTGAGGCCTGCTAGTTGAAATCAAAATTTTTACAAGCAGTTCCAGTTTCAGAAACCAACGCTCTGTGATTTGGTTTTGTCACAAGGAAAATATTTGCCTGAAAGTGGAGATTACAACTAGCTAGATTTAACAATTATTTGTCAACAAATTTTGCCTCTGGTCTTAGAAGCAGAAGTAAACTTCCATGTTTTTTATAAGTATTCAATAGCTGAGCTAACATACAACCCTAATCCTAACATATGTTTGGTCTCTTTATAAAGACGCTCAAACCATGAACCGTTTGAGGATATCATCATCGTGCTTAGCCCTGCTTCCAACAACATAAGGCAACTTTAATATTCAAGTCTGTCAGCTTTCAGACAGTTTAAGGCAGGCTCGGTCTCCCCATTTAAACGTTCAGTCGTGAGGAACTCTGCAGAGCAGGGGGCAGATTATGACAGCAAGACGAGCCCGTACGTGCACTGTGCCGTAGACGAGCCCGTGCTGGCGTAGCCCTGTGCCGTAGAGAGCCCGTAGTGCCGTCGCCTACGTGCGTGCCGTAGACGAGCCCGTACGTGCAGTGCCGTAGACCAGCCCGTACGTGCACTGTGCCGTGGATGAGCCCGTACGTGCACTTCGCCGTAGACCAGCCCGTACGTGCACTGTGCCGTAGAGGAGCCCGTACGTGCACTGCGCCGTAGACGAGCCCGTACGTGCAGTGCCGTAGACCAGCCCGTACGTGCACTGTGCCGTGGATGAGCCCGTACGTGCACTTCACCGTAGACCAGCCCGTACGCGCACTGTGCCGTAGACCAGCCCGTACGCGCACTGTGCCGTAGACCAGCCCGTACGTGCACTGTGCCGTAGACCAGCCCGTACGTGCACTGTGCCGTAGACCAGCCCGTACGTGCACTGTGCCGTAGACCAGCCCGTACGTGCACTGTGCCGTAACTCACTTCCTTTGTATGGCCGGACTGTTAGCGGCGGTGTGGACCTTCACGCCTCCCACCGTCTGGCACAACTCCGCTCCGGCTGTACAGCGGACAGAAGCCTGAGGCTGGAAACCTGCCCGATTCAAATCACGCAAATGCAAACGCAAGATGGCCGCCACGCATACCCTGCGGTCATTCAGCACGTTCTCGGTGCACATCCTCAAAAATGACCACTATACTAGTGGCCTAGTGACGTGACTGACACTAGATAGCAGAATCATTTGCAGAGAAGCTCAGATCTGTCCCCTAGTGGATAAACCTTTTGAACCTCCAGTCAGACGACAAAGCAAGCAGACGAATGTGTACATAGTCGTCTGGGACGCAACAACTTTGCATACATGTAGCGCAACAAAATACAAGTATGCTTCCAGTATTAAGGGAGCAACTACTAAATACTGCTGTTACACAAGATTACTCTTATTATTGTCCAGGTTTCACAGAGAAAAGTGCAATGTTACCTAAACAATATTTGCAAAAAATACATAATTACCTCCCCACCGAGGGGACCCCAACATATCTTAACCTATGTCAGGGTCGGTAAAGGTTTGTACCATTTAGACAACAGCTGTTTTTACGAAACAGGAAAGATATGTTTTTTTAGTCCTAAACTGAAAAATTTTTAAGAAATATTTTCATAGTCTGATTTAAAAGCCTTTTATGTTTGGAAAATTATCCTAGTCAGTGTGTTGTTTAACAAAAATAAACAACGACAAAAAATACTTTCATTGGCTGACAGCCAATAAATCAGTCAGAAAGCAGGAGCACACTCCATAAAACTGCTTGCAGGTTCATGCAAAGCGTGGGCCCCTTGCAGGCACGTTTTCAGATAAGCCATCTTTTGAAATTGACGTCAAGTTTCCTAAACCAGTAATTGACTTGGAAGAAAAAAAATTCAGAAAAAAAAAAAATGGAAGGAATTTGTTTTGAATGCCACTGGATTTCATCCAAAAAGAAAATCGCCCACAGGATTCTATCCAAGCTCGTTTAATCCACTTTGCAAAAAGGCAAATGTAAAGCTTCATTTCCGACCGGCAAATTGGAGAAATCCATTTCACAACAGTGTTTCATTTCATGTGAGATATCTGGCAGTTCCTTCTGTGCCATTTAAAAATGGGAGAAAAAGTTAAAATTTCAGCACACACATCAGCGAGGTGTGTGCAGTTTAGCACAAGCAGGAATTTACATCCTAGGTTGTTAAACTGAGAATTTTCTTACTTCATTCAAAGTTTATTCAAACCCATGATTGCAGTTACAAAGTCATAAAACAATACCAGGAAAACATTTTAACACAGATAATTTATTTCTACTTCGTTGTTTTGCTTGGGTCATCTGACATACAAGAGATCGGCTTTTCATGAAATGCTGTCATTTGGGAGAGGGTATTTAGGCTAAATTGAAGACAAATCGGTGCCTTTGATTGGTCCAGGTCAATCTGCTGATACATACAGGGATATAACGTTATAAAAGAGAGAAATGTCTTTGCGGAAAGGGGCTACCCGAGGAGCCACACCCGGGCAGGCTCTTATCAGGAGTGACAGATGCCCCCCAGTGGGTGGAGCCTCACAGCCGGGGGGCGGAGCCTCACAGGCAGGGGGCGGGGCCCTGCAGCCGGGGGGCGGGGCCACGCAGCCGGGAAGGCCAGACGCCCCGCGGGTCTCACTGCTCGCTCTGCTGGCTCTCCGTGAGGGACGACACGGCGCCCTGGCCCTTGTTAACGTCGCTGATGCAGGCCCACTGGCCGTCCACCGACTCCTTCCACAGCGTCACCTGCAGGACGGGGGTGGAAACGCACATAAAGAACTGACCTGGGGCACGTCTGCAGACGTCAGGTGGTGAACACACTGATAATGGTACAAATCTCATTATAACTGTCCATCTCTAGGCCTGATGGGGGATCACTTAGCATGCCGTAAACCACTTTGGAAAAAGCATCTGTAAACTGTACCTGTAAAGAATTGCACCTCCTTTCCAAGGCCTAAAAATGGCTTCCGGTTAAAAAGAACCCACATAAACCTGCAGACACCGCTGCCCTCCTCCAGGGCCAGACTGGGGCCCCTGAGTATTTTCTATTTATTTTCTCCAGTCCGTTTGAGTGTGTAAAAGTGCAGTTCTCATGTGGATCCCACCCCATTGGAGCAGTCCAGCTTGACTGCCTTTAAGGGGTCTTTCTTTCCTTCTTACTCACTCTGACGTTGAGTGGGGCAGCCTGATTCTAACCACGCAGCAGATAATAAAAGATGACTCACTGAAAAGTAAATACTGCATCTTAATCTGTCTGAAGCCGTCTGCATGAAGTGCAAGAGAGTTGACAAAATAGTCATTACATAATATTCATTATTCAGAGTCAGTTCCTCAAAACGACAAGCACAACAGCAGCATTAAATTAACTCTCCGCACCGCTGACAATTAAAATTCTACGTCTCACTCCAGAAGCTTAATTAGCCAGCTCCGGAGCCGAGCCGGCACGATCAGTGAGAGTGGTGGGAGGGCGGGGCGCTTCGCCCCAAGCAGGCCGCTAGTTTGGCTTAGCGTCGGGCGGAGTTCTGTAATTATTAATCCGCGCGTTCCTGCCCACCTAAGTGCCGGGGAGGAGGGGTGATAGATGACCTCAAGATGGCCGCCGCTGACTTAAGG
Source organism: Anguilla rostrata (assembly GCF_018555375.3). Lineage (NCBI taxonomy): Eukaryota > Metazoa > Chordata > Actinopteri > Anguilliformes > Anguillidae > Anguilla > Anguilla rostrata. The sequence goes on from NC_057945.1 coordinate 1,684,323, forward strand.
CTATCAAGAGCCTGCGGGACAAACCTCCCTCCTTCCCCTTTCCCACAAAGCACCGCTCCCTCCTCAAACTCAGGAATTCTCGTTATTGCCGGGGCTGCTCTGGGCCTTCCTCATCAATCACGTCCTCAGAGCTCAAAAGTGCTCTGGAGAGAAAAGACCCAGCGCTGCAGATAAAATAAATAAATAAATAAATAAACTCATCGGCGCGCGATAAAACGGCGGTTTGCCAAGGAAACCGTCGCATCTTCTGATCTTCAGCACTGACCTCCTCGCTCACCTCTTGGCCCCGCCCCTGTGCTGGGTTTGATCCCAGTGTCCGATAAGCATGTGACGAGCAGGAATCGGTCCGCTTACAGACATAAGCGGGATTTCTGAGGGTCGCTCTTATAAGTCTGAGCGACATGAAATACTTCCCGTCTTTATTAAAGATGGCTGTCGGAGCGTCAAAGGTAACAAAGTTCTGCTGCTTCGTTTGCCCAGGGCTACCAAGGCAACGGGCTCGACTAACATTCCGGAACTTTCTAATCGGTCCCCGCTGATACTGAACCGTTAAAGAGAAGCAGCAGCGCGTTGGTTAACCCTCCACCGACGCTCTCATCGCTTCCACGCCACCGATTTCAAATCAGTTTCACAGGACCTCCCCTGAACCTGTCGCTCAGTGAGTGTGTAGACGGAGACGCAGCAGGACTGCGTCTGGAATATTCCACAGACGCCAAGAAGCTACAATTAGCATACGCAGATGATGAAGCGCTACTATTAGCATATGGTCCTGTGCCATGGAAGAAGAAAAACCTTGTGCATACATTTGTGTCATGTTGGCTTTTAAGAAATTGCAAGTTCTCATCCGGCTCTATGTGCCGTCAGCATTTCATAGCTCAACATCTAATAAGGCCGCTTCAAAAGCCCAGGTGACTAAACCATAATGCTGTGGTAGTGGGTAGATCCACAAAAACAGTGTGAGAAAGAGAAGAGAGGTGGGGGGAGAGAGAGTGGGGTGGGGTGAAAAGAGAGCTGGAGAGAGAGAGAGAGAGAGAGCGAGCAGGAGAGAGACAGGAGAAAGAGAGAGACAGAGGAGAGAAAACGGATAGAGTGAGATTCACATGTGAGGCTCTGTTTTGTCCTACAACAAAACTTCCCATTCCCAGATTACCCCAGCACATAGACAGAACGCTCCCGCTCTGAGTTTTGATTGGCCGGACAGGAGCGAGCGGTCCTCTGGCCCCCCCTGGTGGCCGAGCGGGGCGGAGCGGGCCTCTCACCTTGTTGTCCCCGCCGGAGACGGCCAGGATGTTGCCGGTGATGGACCAGCTGACGTGCCACACCACGTCGTTGAACTTGTGCAGGAGCTTGGCCGTCCAGGTGTTCCCCGCGGGGTCGTCGCACGTCCAGATGAACACCCGTCCGTCCTGGGGGGGCAGGGGGGTTAAAAACGCGACGGCCGCTTCAGAGAGCCTGTGCATCTTCTGCTTCACAGATAAGGCCTCGTTAACACCGCGTGCCTGTACTGCTCCCAGAGCCAAAATGTCCACAGCTACACCAAAACTGTGAAATGGAACGGAGTATGAGAAAGTAATGTTTGCGGCACAGGTGCCATGGCCTACACGTGCAATAAACATCTAAATAACAGTCGCTCAGCTCTAAAACCGGTGCCTTTCATTTACACCGACTGGAGTGGTCCTGAAATGGGCACGTTCCAAAATGTGAGCGTCTGAAATTCACCCAGGATACATCGCTCAGTTTCATGCTGCGTCACGCAGCAGTGTGTCATACTGCAAGCGCAGACTTCTACATTATCGGGCTGCTTGTTTTGATTGGCTCACAGGTTCTGTATGGTTACCATCCTTAGGAATTTCTACCCGTCTCCCTCTCTCGCAGTGGGAAAGTCGCAGCCAATGGGTTATCAGCTTTAGGTCACATGACTGTCCTATCACACATCAACTGCCCGAGCAGAAAATCCCTTAAAAAAGGGGGCCGGCTTGGAAAGATGTGGGGAATTTCACCCATTCCTACATGAAGCTCCCTCTGAACCAGGGGTCTGCTACCCTGGTCCTGGAGAGCCACAGGGTCTGCTGGGGTCCCCGGCCCTGGTCCTGGAGAGACACAGGGTCTGCTGGGGTCCCCAGCCCTGGTCCTGGAGAGCCACAGGGTCTGCTGGGGTCCCCAGCCCTGGTTCTGGAGAGACGCAGGATCTGCTGGGGTCCCCAGCCCTGGTCCTGGAGAGCCACCGGGTCTGCTGGGGTCCCCAGCCCTGGTCCTGGAGAGCCACAGGGCCTGCTGGGGTCTCCAGCCCTGGTCCTGGAGAGACACCGGGTCTGCTGGGGTCTCCAGCCCTGGTCCTGGAGAGACACCGGGTCTGCTGGGGTCCCCAGCCCTGGTGTCCACCCCACCCCTCAAGAGTGTCTTAGAAACGGCCTGATAAAGCTGCACTCGCACCACTTGCTAACACAGTGCATCACTAATTCACATTAAAAGCTTTCTTGGTTGGCGCTGCCCATCCATGGAAAGGGTGAGGCACGGACTGGCTTGTACCTTCAGTCGTCACCAGCTTGTCTGTTAGCATCTACACATCCCTATACTCAAAACCGCCAATAAGCTACCTCTCACTATCTCATTATACCGCTAATGATCACATCCACCTCACTGCTAAAATACTCAATACTCCTACAAATATTTGCTCCTATGATCTGTTCAGGCTTTAATCCAAATGAAACCGAATGAGTGTATTACTGATAAACTCCACATCTCTCCCAGTGCTGACTCATGGAGACCAGAGGAATATCCACCGATAACCGACAGGTCAACTGCTTTTCATCTGATTTTAAAGATAAAACAAGAGCTTAACTATGGACCTGGGCTCAAGTCCCATTTCAATTCAGACATTCAGCCCATCCAATGAAAATTCCCACGGAACATTCAGGGAATCTTCCCAATTAGCAAAATTAGTCTTATTCACTGAACTGGAGCCAAATGGACCCCAGCCCTGCTTTGTGCAGTTACTGACAGATGACTCCTGAGGAAAAGCCTTTCCTCCAGAGCCGTAATGGCTACCTGCGAGCAGCTGGCGATAGTGCTGGTTAGAATGAGATGACTCCTGAGGAAAAGACTTTCCTCCAGAGCCGTAATGGCTACCTGCGAGCAGCTGGCGATAGTGCTGGTGGGCAGGCCTATGGAGGGAGCCCAGCCCACATCCCGCACCCAGTCGCTGTGCGCCTCCAGCTTCTGGTCCTCCTTCCACTGCCCGTCCTCCTCCCTTAGGGAAAGAAGAGAGAAGCACCTGAGTGCGCTTGCCACACTGACAGCCTGAAAATGGGGAAGTCACTTTTTCCCATCAGCCCATTGTTTCTGTATTTATACACAGTGTTTCCCCTAAATACAGGCAGCCATTCAGCACCGCTGCTGACTTATTTTTACCCCCACCTGATGAAATGGGGGGGGGGGGGGTCTCTGTCAGTTCATTTGTCACGTTGTAGTATTACGTGTCCGCCACATGGTGGCTGCAAACTGATTATAACCTGGAACTGAATACAGCACTCCCTCTCATATGTTATTGTTGATGGCCACAGCACTTTTAAAACCAATCAAAACAGCTCAGTGACTTATACATATAAATACAAGTACCAACGTAAATATTACACTCGGTGCAACGAGTAGCGGGTGCAAACAGCACACGGCTTGACTCTTCAGATACGAGGCGGTGGCTGTGATCAGTGATGGCAACGCAGCAAAAAAACACTGTTCAGCTCAGAAGAGAAGTGTGGCGATACGCTGTCATTCTGATTTACAAACCAGCAGCACTGCAGAGGATGTTTCCGTAAGTGAAATACAGCATTGCAGGGTGTAAATACTTCCGTTATACAAATAATGCGTTCGCTAGTTAACTAAGCACTTTGATGAATTCAGCCAGACTAGCCATCTGACAAACAACAACTTCAGCTGCAACTGACAGTAACTCACACTCAGCTAATTAAAAATATAATCATAAATGTAGCTTGCTAGTTAGCATGTAATCACGATATGAATATTTTAACGTTACCTATGTTGAATATAAGGAGACATTTGTAGATTTGTAATGGTCAGATACTAATTAGCTAGCTAGCTGGGTTTCAAAGGCTGTGTTTTAAAAGTGGACTTGTCAGCCACCGTATTTTCCCCAGCCTCCGGATCTCAAAATGTTCCATGTCGTTTCTCACAGGAGGAACAATGTTTGAGCACTTGTTCTTCGCCTGCAATTAAATTTTACTTTAGCTTTTTGTGTGTGTGTCTGTGAGAATGTGTGCATGTGTGTGTTAAGAAAATCAATATTTACGCCTTACAATTTTGAGCTATCAAACCAGAATGGACTTGATTTAATGAACCGAGTTATGACCACCCATCACTTTCAGCTGCTAAACAAATTAATAAGCTGTTATAAACAGACCATTAAGATTCTGAAGAGATTAACAAAAAAGTACAGCAAAGTACATTAAGGACAGCTAATTCTACAGACCCTTAGTTAGCACTAATACAAAAGTACAGTTCAGTACATTAGGAAAATCTAAATTTTATAGACCCTTAGTTTGCACTTTTATAATGTTCTTGGTATTTTTATAGCCATTTATACTGGTTCTGCACACTGTGAAATGTGTGGAGATCAAGATGCAGGCCGGCCTTTCAAGAAATATCACAACGGCAGTGTTATCCTTGACCTTTTTTTTTTTTTTTTTTTAAACAGCCATCCTTATTCCATAATGTCCCCAGGGATATGCCTGCTTCTGTTGCATTTCCTTCTTCACATAAAGGGCAGTGCAGTATAACAGGTAAGGACCTGGTCTTTTAACCTAAAGGTCACAGGTTTGATTCCTGGATAGAGCACTGCCGTTGTACCCTTGAGCAAGGTAACCTGTTCAGTATATATCCAGCTGTATAAATGGATGCAATGTAAATGCTAAGTAAAAATGTGTAACTCGCTCTGAATAAGAACGTCGGCTAAATCCCTGTAATGTAATCTAATGTAAAGTAATGTTATGCAATGTAATGTATTGCAAAGTAATGTAATGTAATGTTATGTAAAGTAATGTAATGTAAATTAATGTAATATAAAGTAATGAAATGTAAAGTAATGTAAATTAATGTAATGTAAAGTAATGAAATGTAATGTAAAGTAATTAAATGTATTGTAAAGTAATGTAAATTAATTAAATGTAAAGTAATGTAATGTAATGTAATGCAATGTAAAGTAACGTAATGTAATTTTATGTAATGAAATGTATTGTAAAGTAATGTAAATTAATGTAAAGTAATGAAATGTATTGTAAAGTAATGTAAATTAATGTAAAGTAATGAAATGTAAAGTAACGTAATGTAATGTAATGTAATGTAAAGTGAAAGCACTCGCGGCGTGGTTCACTTACTTCCACAGCTTGACCAGGTTGTCACAGCCTCCCGACACAAACCTCTTGATGTAGTTGGGTTTCTGCCCCGACGGCTGGTCTATGAGACTGCCAGGGACCACCGCCGGCGCCCAGCTCACCGCGTTACAGCCGATCTGGGGGGAGGAGGGGGGAGGGAGACAGAGCGCCATCAGACCACCGCAGAGCGCCATCAGACCACCGCACAGCGGCATCAGACCACCACACAGCGCCATCAGACCCCCACACAGCGCCATCAGACCACCGCACAGCGCCATCAGACCCCCACACAGCACCATCAGACCACCGCACAGCACCATCAGACCACCCGCAGACAGCGCCATCAGACCACCACACAGCGCCATCAGACCACCGCACAGCGCCATCAGACCACCGCACAGCGCCATCAGACCACCGCACAGCGCCATCAGACCACCACACAGCGCCATCAGACCACCGCACAGCGCCATCAGACCACCACACAGCACCATCAGACCACCACAGAGCGCCATCAAACCACCGCACAGCAGCATCAGACCACCGCAGACCACCGCACAGCGCCATCAGATCCCCACACAGCGCCATCAGACCACCGCACAGCGCCATCAGACCACCGCAGAGCACCATCAGACCACCGCACAGCGCCATCAGACCACCGCACACCGCCATCAGACCACCATCAGACCACCGCACAGCGCCATCAGATCCCCACACAGCGCCATCAGACCACCACACAGCGCCATCAGACCACCGCACAGCACCATCAGACCACCGCACAGCGCCATCAGACCACCACACAGCACCATCAGACCACCGCACAGCACCATCAGACCACCGCACAGCACCATCAGACCACCACACAGCGCCATCAAAGTGCCACAGAGCGCCATCAAAGTGCCACAGAGCACCATCAGACCCCCTCTCACAAACTAACAGCCACCTTTTAACGCAGGTCTGTAACCCGCTGTCTCTGAGTGTATGTGCATGCTGACAATGTACGCTAAACTAAAAAAGCACCATGTCATTCATCTACATGAGTGAAAATTTACTGAGAAACTGCCCCATATGTTTAAATTAAATGCCAAAACTTTAAGGGCAATATCTGCCCTGAGCAAACCCCAGAAAGAGGAACAATGCTCTAATTCAGAGCTACTTACGCAGTACCCTGCCTACAATTTGAACCTGCAACCTCAGAGTTGCTAGCCCAAATCCCTGCACCTTAAAGTGGAAGGCTGGAGCGGGATACTCAGTGTGTGCGTAGCTGATCTTTTTTTTTTTTTACAGAGACAGGCTGGAGCGGGATACTCAGTGTGAGTGTTGCTGATCTTTTTTTTTTTTACAGAGACAGGCTGGAGCGGGATACTCAGTGTGAGTGTTGCTGATCTTTTTTTACAGAGACAGGCTGGAGCGGGATACTCAGGGTGTGTGTAGCTGATCTTTTTTTACAGAGACAGGCTGGAGTGGGATACTCAGTGTGTGCGCTGCTAATCGTTTTACAGAGACAGGCTGGAGCGGAATACTCAGTGTGAGTGTTGCTGATCTTTTTTACAGAGACAGACTGGAGCGAGATACTCAGTGTGAGTGTTGCTGATCTTTTTTACAGAGACAGGCTGGACCGGGATACTCAGTGTGAGTGTTGCTGATCTTTTTTACAGAAACAGGCTGGAGTGGGATACTCAGTGTGTGCGCTGCTAATCGTTTTACAGAGACAGACTGGAGCGGGATACTCAGTGTGAGTGTTGCTGATCTTTTTTACAGAGACAGACTGGAGCGAGATACTCAGTGTGAGTGTTGCTGATCTTTTTTACAGAGACAGGCTGGACCGGGATACTCAGTGTGAGTGTTGCTGATCTTTTTTACAGAAACAGGCTGGAGTGGGATACTCACAGTGTGTGCGTTGCTGATCTTTTTGACGCCCCACTGTCCGTCCCCTGAGAAGGTCAGGAGGGAAATGGCCCCATCGGAGCTGCCGCAGGCCAAAATCAGCCCAAAGTCATATGGCCCCCAGCACACAGAATTCACTGTGAGGGAGGGAGGGAGATAGAGAGAAAAAGAGAGAGAGGGAGAAAAAGAGTATATGAATACACAAATGTACTCCACATTTTAGCAAAAAACTAACAGCTGGTACATTTCGGTGGTCTTCACATATCCAGTACAAGCTCCAGAAAATTACGATAGGAATACCGCAAAAAAGACCAATCACCTGAGGAGTCGTGCCCCGTGTACTCGTACATCTTGTCCCAGGTTCCGTTCTCCTCCTTCCAGATGATCACCTTCCGGTCGTAGGAGCAGGAGGCCAGGATGTTCCCGTACATGGGGTGGGCCCAGGCCACCTGCCACACAGGGCCCTCGTGCCTGCACGGAGCACAGAGCAAACGGATCAGCACACAAACAGGGGTCCCCCGCCGCCCCAATTCTAAGCGGATTATCTGACCCTGCCAGGATGGGCTACAGCAATAGTCTGAGCAGATTATAATCTGACCCTCCCTGGATGGGCTACAGCAGCAGTGTGAGCAGATTAAAATCTGAGCCTGCCTGGATGGGCTACAGCGGCAATGTGATCAGATTATAATCTGAGCCTGCCTGGATGGGCTACAGCAGTAGTCTGAGCAGATTATAATCTGAGCCTGCCTGGATGGGCTACAGCAGCAGTGTGAGTAGATTATAATCTGACCCTTCCTGGATGGGCTACAGCAGTAGTCTGGGCAGATTATAATCTGATCCTGCCTGGATGGGACACAGCAGTAGTCTGAGTAGATTATAAACTGACCCTGCCTGGATGGGCTATGGCAGCAGTGTGATCAGATTATAATCTGACCCTGCCTGGATGGGCTACAGTCGCAGTCTTGTCTTGAATAAGGCTCAGTCAGACCAACACAGCAAATCTAAATGCAGGAGTATCCACTGAGGAGGGACGTTGAGAAGAGAGCAACACACCATCTTCATACTATGTACTGCAATTTCCCCATTTCCCATCCTATTCCCACACCCTAGCACTCCTATCTTATGCAATTACTCTAGGACTGCAATTGCATGCGTTATTACTTTATATGGACATTAGCTATAGGACTGATTTGTTCCATGCATTATTATTATGCATTTGATTTGCATTATATTTGCTTTTGTATTACAGTTGGCACAAGCAAACTTAGGCCTACACTTAGTACTTTAATGATGGTGCACATACCATTGCTAGTCTGCAAACATTGCTCACTTAACTAAAGTGACTGGATGCAGTCATGTTATGTTGTACTCTGCTCTGGATTACAGCATCTGATAAATTACCAATAAAGTCATTTATGGAGCCACTTTAAAAAGTCCTCAGGGGGAAGGGGGGAAAAAAAACAGTGGTGTGAAAAAATCCACAGGGGGAAGAACAGTTGGTAGGGACCTGGATATAGAGGGAAAGCCAACCCCCTGCTGTCAGTAATTAAAATCAGGCTAAAGCAGTTATAGGGAGGTAATGAGGACTCTATCGATGCAGATAATGACGGGGCAGTGGTTGGGCAGACCTTAGCCTGAGGTATTAAGCTAAGTGGTAAAACTCACAGCCCAAGCAAGGAAGGATGACACTTAGTCATGTGGACAACTTTAGTCTATGTGGCCATCTAGATGCAACCAGCCAATACACACACTAATCACACACTTAAAAGTCCAGGAGAGTTTGGGACACTACAATCCTGTTCAGCTCCCTGAACCTGAGCTCCATATAAAATAACAAATGTATGGGGGACCCAGCATGAAGCAATAACAGACAATGCTAACACTAAACCGGGTTAGAACGCCCTGCAGCCACAACGACATTCCTGCCGTTAGGAAATCAGGAGCAACTGAGACTGGAGAGGAAACATCGCACCAGAACCCACCCTCTCAGATCTGCCACGAGGATCTGGCCTCCGTTCTTCACATCAAAGATCTTTACGGACCTGTCGGAGGAGCACGTGGCCAGTCTTGTGCCATAGTAGTCCATCTGAGCATCATGCTGGAAATACAGGACAAACACCCATGGGGGTTAGAAATAGGCAAGGACAAAGGTGACAGTTCCTTTTATGGGACAAGTGTTTATATCCGTCCATTACTGATGACATCAGCAAAGGTACAGCAGCACAAGAGCAATATCAGTGTAATACAAAGGTTAAAATCAGAAAAGCATTTGGTTTCCCAGGCAAGACTTTTAGGAAGTACATCACAGGGTTGCAAGAGACAGAAAGCCAGTAAGACGCATTAGGTACTCTCAGAGCATTCATACTTAATTGGTTGACATAGGCATCTACTGGGAGTTTTCATCCACAAAACTTGGAAAGCCACTGAAGATTACTCACGATCATGTCCTCGTGGGACGTGTCCACAGTGTTGATGACTGAAACCTGGTGGCAGTGAAGAACAAACCGTTAATCAACTAATGCATCTCGAGATACATATTTACAGGGCAATGCACGCACCTGATAGCTAAATAGCTAGCGCGCAATATATTTCCATGGCATTACATTGGGGTAACAAGTCATAATACCGTTTACATATCTAAAACGGTAGCTACCCGTTTCCTAACAAATTTGCTAACTGATAACAGTATTTAAACTGAAATACCTATTATTTATTAGCATGGAATATCATTAAACCTTTAACAGTTCGTTATTAAATGATGCAGACAAAATATTGTGACTAAAAAAGCTTCCAATAATGGCTGTGGTAGCACAGATTTCTGAATAAAGTCCAGATGGAAACGGGAAACCGTAAAAATAGCTAGCTAGCATTAGCTAGGCGGCGCTCACTGCCGGGACACTGCAAACCCATTACGTGGCACCTAGCTATTATCAACATGATTCTAATAGATTTGACAGCCAGCTGCACCTTCAATAGACAACTTATACCATAACTATGCTGAATTAATAGATTGACAGTTTATGCTCAGCTGTGTTGTCTGGCTAGCCGAAGCATGCAGCCTAACATTAGTTACTACATAGTTAGCAAGCTGCTATGTAGCTGGCGAGAGGAACATTGTAACAACTAGTCCTCGCGCAGGTTCGCCAACTCACCATAGTTCCGCTGGAAATAGCTGATTAAAGAAAATATAAAAATGAATAAGAAATAAGCCCGTAGACACTCTTCCCTTTACTATGATTTTTTTAAGTAAGCCTCCGACAGCACCTTTCCTTAATTCCGACGTGGCAAACCTATCTTCTTCCACCCGCCTCCCACCTCTTTGCCGTGCGACTATTAGTTCCGGGCTACAACAAAGATGAACATGTACTTAGTTCCGTCGAACGCTTGGTGTGAAGTTTATGCAGTGTGCATAAGTTCTACTTGGGGGCAGCAACCATAGCAAATTAATTTTGCCTCTATCTATTTATAACACAGCCTCAGTGTCATGTTTCCCAGTTTGTTCCTGGCCCTAGAGCGTCACTGTTGCCCGCTTCTCTCGCCATGTTCTCCCGTTAAAATTCTCTCCATTTCTTAAGTTCTCATATTTAGCATTTAAAGTCTCTGTGTTTAAGTTCTACGTTTAACTCTGCGTTTAAATACTCAATCAGGATGACAAATGTGTCATATCACATCTCCAACCTACTGGAGAAAATGACATCTACTGACAAAGATTTTAGGTAAGAGACAGTCCGTATTTGTTTGCATGTTTGGCAGGCAAACATTTAGAACATTCTTCCAGTTAAACGACCTGTTCGTCACTGCAGTGTATACACGAAGTACAAGCATCCCATGAACATAAATGTATTCAATTTTTTAAATCATGTTGTTTTAATAGTAGAAACTAAACGGATGGCTTTGTTAATTTATATATTCCGATGTTACTTATATTGTGGTATTTATGGGCAGTCTAGTAGGACTATGCTACTGGAAAGTAACCAAAAGACGAAAGTGTGTGTGTGTGTGTGCGCGCGCGCGCGCGTGTATGTGTGTGAAGTTTATTATTATAGTTTCCACTTGTCTGACAGTTGCTGGATTGAGTTGTGTAATACAAAGTGAAACTGAAAATACTTTAGATAGATATAGTATATTTTAGTATTGATGTTCTTTTCTGAGCAACCATCACAGCTCACATTACACAACAATCCATTTATACAAACGGATATTAACCTTTTAATATCCGTTTGTATAAATCCGCCATTTAGGTGAAAAACCTAGCACAAAGTTGCCCACCTGGGAATCAACCCTGCAAAGTGAGAGTTCCACGTCCAATTCCTGAACCATTTCACTACACTGCCATTATCCTCCAGTGCTGCTGTTTTCCAGTGTGTGACTGGATTTCACAACCAAACAGCACAGTCAGGTGATATCTAAAGTGGGGTGGTGATGCCTGGTGAGCAGTATGGCACAAAATGTCTGCCATGCATCACCTAGGTAGTTATTTGTAAATGAAAATTTTTTTTAATTAATTTGTTTTAATTACAGTTAGAAAAATCACTCATTTAGTAGCATCCTCCATTTTAGAATGTGTTAAAGACATATAAATGTATCCAGCTCCAGCATCCCATATCAAAAACGTGGTTGAGGTGAGCCACCCCCCTTCCCCTTCGCTGTAAAATGCTTTGAGGTCTCTACATAAATGCAGGTTTTTATTATTATTATTATTATTATTATTATTATTATTATTATTATTATTATACTCAAAACAGATGTATTTAAAACTCTTTTAAACATTTAACTCACCTTTATGTGTAGTTAAGGGCAACACATTTTGTGTTGCTTTCAACACGGCCTGTGTTAAAAAGTTTCCTTTTGTAAAAGGAAATTGTATATTTGTAACACAAAAGTAGTAGTGTTGACCCGTGTGTTAAAAGTAGAACAAAAGTAGTAACACAAGAAGTGTGTTGGATATTGACACATCCTTTTTTGTGAGTATATTATTATGAAAATGGGTCGATGAATGTCTGCTTAGTGTCTGAGTGTTTGTAAAATGGCAGTGTTGACGCCCAGGTTCATGGCCACCAACGACCTGATGATGGAGCTGCAGAAGGACTCCATTAAGCTGGACGAGGACAGCGAGAGGAAGGTGGTGGCCATGCTGCTCAAGCTGCTGGAGGACAAGAACGGAGAGGTGCAGAACCTGGCGGTCAAGTGGTGAGGAGACACCACCCCCCTTCCGGAAGCTTCCGTGCCTCAGCAGGGTCATGGCCAGTCTGGCTATTAAGAGCTTAAAATTATAGTGTTCTGTCTGAGATTCTTATAATGAAATGCATTATTAACGTGACAAAATATAAAAAGAAATGGATACGGCAGAAACAGTGTCATACATATCTGCAGAGAGAACGCCAGTAATCTTTCAAAATGAGTGACTGTTAGGATTTTTCTAGTGATGCTTTTCCTGTTAAATCTCTGGTTCTGGTGCAGGGGCCCGTTGTATTTCCCGATGGTTTGTACTATAGCCTGTTTCTATTAAATGCTGTGATTTGTGCCTTTTGCTACATATTTACTACTTTAAAGTGTCTACACTCTTGCGATGCTTTCTGCAGATTTGTTCTTTATGTAGGAGCTTCACAGATGCTAATCAGTTCATGCAGTTATGTACTTATCACAAGCAATGTGGGCTGAGTGCATTGCTATGGGATGTCCTATCTGAGACCCATAACTTTCTGTTCGCAATCCCAGAGACCTCTCAATGTGTTTACATTTCCGTCCCGAGTTTGTTTTGTAATTTATTATGCCATTTGCAACGTTCTATTTGTTCCTATGTAACACTGGGCTATGCCTATGAAAGATCATTTATTAATGATACTAGTGTTTTGTGGTAACCCCTAGAGCTGTGCTAACTAAACTGTCTGTGTGTATTTGTGCCTCTGCCCTGTGTGTGTATGCGTGGTTGTGCGTGCACATGTGTGTATGTGTGTGTGTGTCTGTGCTGTGCGTGCGTGCGTGTGTGTGTCTGTGCTCTGCCTGCGTGCGTGTGTGTGTGTGTGTGTGTGTGTGTGTAGTTTAGGCCCTCTGGTGAGTAAGGTAAAGGACTACCAGGTGGAAACCATGGTGGACACCTTGTGCTCTAACATGATGTCAGAGAAAGAGCAGCTGAGGGACATCTCCAGCATGGGCCTGAAAACAGTCATCGCCGAGCTGCCCTCGTCCTCCGCAGGTGGGAGCTATCTTCATGACACCACTGTCTTCATCACATCACTGTCTTCATCACATCACCATCTTCATCACATCGCTGTCTTCATCACACCGCTGACCTCATCACTTCACCATCTTCATCACATCACTGTCTTCATCACACCACCATCTTCATCACATCACTGTCTTCATCACATCACTGTCTTCATCACACCACTGTCTTCATCACACCACCATCTTCATCATTTCACCGTCTTCATCACACCACCGTCTTCATCACATCACCATCTTCATCACATCACTGTCTTCATCACACCACCATCTTCATCACATCACCATCTTCATCACATCACTGTCTTCATCACACCACCATCTTCATCACATCACCGTCTTCATCACATCACCATCTTCATCACACCACTGTCTTCATCACTTCGCTGTCTTCATCACACCACTGTCTTCATCACATCACCATCTTCATCACACCACTGTCTTCATCACATCACCATCTTCATCACACCACTGTCTTCATCATACCACTGTCTTCATCACATTACCGTCTGCATCAGGTTGCATTTCATTACATTACCAAGGCTGAGAATTATAGGGTTATAAAACTGACATCTTAATCAGAAATGATTTATAAGCACGGAAATGCTTTTTGTCATGTCTTTTTGGTCTACAGCAGACTAAACACTTTTTCTATCATTTAAAAAATAACACAAATGGAACACTGTTTTGGAAATTCTAAAGCTTCATGTATGAGACCTGTACTATCTGCAGAGAGAACCCTATAATTCTGACAAGCCATTGTAATTTTCTCTGTATGTTTCTGCTTTTTGTTGTTGTTGTTGTTGTTGTTATTATTATTATTATTCGTACAAAGTAATTGTCCCAGTTAAAGACACTGCCCATTGATATCTCTTATGATCCCTCTGAAACTCATGAATGGATGAATACTAAATTATATAAAAAAATAATATAAGGTGGATGGTTGAGCTGAGGATTGTTGTGGAAAGCTTTGCGTGGGTTGCAGGCCAGACTCTGACTGCCAGCGTCTGTAAGAAGATCACCTCCCAGCTGATGGGTGCTCTGGGGAAACAGGACGACGTGTCCGTACAGCTGGAAGCCCTGGACATCCTGTCCGACATGCTGGCCCGGTAACGACCCCGTCACGACCCCGTCACGACCCCATCACGACCCCGTCGGGCTACCTGGGACTGTGCCAGGCCTGATTCACTGCCTGTCTGTTCACGCTTCTTTTCTGTGAACGATGTTTCAATCTTAAGGATTAAATCAACAGTTACACACATGTGGAGAAGACAATGAGAAAACAAACAAAAAAAGTTTTTCTGATTACGTCGATTGCTGTAAACTTACCAGCGATTTATAACTCAGGTTTATGACTCTGGACAGCACTGAATTGCATTATGACTGGAACAGATGCTCCTTATCTCATAGATTCAAAGGGCCCATTCCTGGTCTACATACCTTTTGTGTTCTGGTGGTTTAAAACTGAGGTTTTGGCTCAGTCCTAATTCAACCCCTGGACACTCCCCTATCCCCTCCACACTCCATTTTCTCCCACTGACCCACTTTCCACTCTCCCACTGACACATTCTCCTATTCTCCCACTGATACACTCTCCCACCGAATAGCTCTCTACTCTTTTATCCACTATCCTGCTCTCTCACTGACCCGCTCTCCCACTGACCCACTGACCCACTCTCCCTCTCTCCCACTGACCTGCTCTCCCACTGACCCACTCTCCCTCTCTCCCACTGACCTGCTCTCCCACTGACCCACTCTCCCACTCTTCCACTGATCCACTGACCCGCCCTCCCACTGACCCACTCTCCCTCTCTCCCACTGACCTGCTCTCCCACTCTTCCACTGACCCACTACGCAACTGACCCGCCCTCCCACTGACCCACTCTCCCTCTGTCCCACTGACCCACTCTCCCACTCTCCCACTGACCCACTCTCCCTCTCTCCCACTGAACCACTCTCCCTCTCTCCCACTGAACCACTCTCCCTCTCTCCCACTGAACCACTCTCCCTCTCTCCCACTGAACCACTCTCCCTCTCTCCCACTGAACCACTCTCCCTCTCTCCCACTGACCCGCTGTCCCACTGACCCACTCTCCCTCTCTCCCACTGACCCGCTGTCCCACTGACCCACTCTCCCTCTCTCCCACTGACCCGCCCTCCCACTGACCCACTCTCCCTCTCTCCCACTGACCCGCTGTCCCACTGACCCTCTCTCCCTCCCCCTCCAGGCTCAGTGCCCCACTGGCGAGCTTCCACCCCTCCATCCTGAGCAGTCTGCTGCCCCAGCTGACCAGCCCCCGCCTGGCCGTGAGGAAGAGGGTCATCCTCGCCCTGGGTCACCTGGTGCCCGGCTGCAGCCCCGCCCTCTTCACCCAGCTGACCGAGCACCTGCTCTCCGAGCTGGCCCGAGGCCCGCCCACCTCCTCCACCCGTACCTACATCCAGTGCCTGGCCACCGTCAGCCGCCAGGGCGGGCACCGAGTGGGTAAGGCTGGCACGGGCACAGAGGGGCCGCCTTACACTACACACAAAATATCCCCCGAATAAACGAGTCTGATGCCCATCGCTTCAGACTGCATGCTGGCGCGCCTGCTCACCTCCCCACACCCTATAGCACTCCTGCTCACCCACCCTCCCCCATAGCAGTCCTGCTCACCCCCTCGCCCCCAATAGCACTCCGCTCACCCCCATAGCACTCCTCGCCCCCAGCCCCCCATCGCACTCCCGCTCACCCCCCGCCCCCCATAGCACTCCTGCTCACCTTTCAGCCCCCCATAGCACTCCTGTTCACCCCTAAGCCCTTCCCCATAGCACTCCCGCTCACCCCCTCACCCCCCCATAGCACTCCTGTTCACCCCTAAGCCCTTCCCCATAGCACTCCGTCACCCCCTCGCCCCCCATAGCACTCCTGTTCACCCCTAAGCCCTTCCCATAGCACTTCGCTCACCACCCCCCCCCCCACCACATCCCATAGCACTCCTGCTCATTTTATTTGGTTTCCTGAACTTAACAGGAAATTTAGAACTTTAGGTTCAGAACAAACTCTAAACACTAAAACTCCTTGCAAAGTAAAAAAAAACTAATGTCTGTGCCTGTGAAAAGGCAATGCAGGAAACACGTTTTCACTTTGTTTTCTTCAGGCATCACAGGAAAGGCAGGTAGTAGATGTTTGATTCAAGCTTTAAAATATCTGTCAGGAGTCTTTCCTGAACGTGTGCCATTTTTAATGCTTTTCTATGTTGATTGAATTTGATGGGCCACCTTAAGATCAGAAATTTCAGAGATGCCTCTTGTTAGATCACTGGTGTTCACAGGAATGCCCTGGTCTATAATTAGGATTAATTATATCCTAAGCTCTGATCTCCGTGCTCCTGTGGGTCTTGTCTATGAGGAGACTCGTAGTTCAGGACTTTAGTGATTGATCACTTCATCCTGTATGTCGGTACTGTAGTCAGATAGGACTCCACAATCAGCAATTAAATCTGGTTGAGATTAGGTTGTAGATCTAAAAATGAATCTGATCCCATTTTTAATCTTGGTTTATCGTGTGCTGTATCTCAAGACAGATTTCTCATAATAAGGTCATTTTAAAATGAATAGAAGCATGAATTTGTATTTCCATGTGCATGCTATTGTGTTACTGCACAGTACTGTGCTCTTTTTAACAAATGTAAATCTGATTTTACTTTTGTAATGTGTTAGCGACTGTTTTATGTTGAATTTGGCCCATAATAAACACAGCTGGTAAGATGGGCACAGGGCGCAATCCTTCAAAATGACTCACAGAGGGCAGCATTGTGTAGAATAATTCACTCTGCAGCCTTCTTGATTGGCGTTTATCCAGTGTTAGGGAAATTACTGTAAAAGCCGTTGCACAAACAATTACTTCGCACTGAAAGTAGTTGAAATACAGCCAAGGTACCATCAAAGATAAACGTAGCTTGCAAAACTACAGCTATTCGAACATGTTATTTACTTTGCAAAACAAATTATGTAAAAGTTATCATTTTCATGTTCCCCAGACGTGCGTGTGAGCAATGCCTTCTCCTTGCACACGGAGAGAGCCACTATACAGCCACTATACAGCTCAGGGGGATATCCGTGGTATGCGCAGGATGAAACACTGGCATATATTCATCTATAAGGCCATTCTTAGAAAGTTACCTATATATATAAGTTCAAAGTTTTTACCCACACAAAATACACATAATTTAACATCTAATATTGGACTGCATTTCAAGGTACCTAATGTGCGGACAGAAGCCGGCAAGAGGAGTCTGTTTTATTATGGCCCCTGGTCTTGGAATGAGCTGCAGGTTAAGCTCAAGCTTGGCACACTCGTCTCCTTGGCTGCCTATAAAAAAAGATATCAGAAATCTTAACTGTTAATTGCACCTGTTTTAATACTTAATCTATCATGTCATTCTGGTTACATGTATGTATCTCTGTCATTCTGTTTTTATTTTTGCATGACCCCTAATAGTTGTGTCTGCTTTGTACTGTATTGTATTTCATTTTAATGTGCTGTTTCTCCTTGTAATATCTTTTAACTGAGCTGCCCTCTTGGCCAGGTCTCCCTTGTAAAAGAGATTCTGTCTCAATGGGACTCTTCCGGTAACATGAAGGTTAAAAAAAATGAAAAATGTGTGGCAACTGGCAGTTGACCATTAGAAACCAAAGTGCAGCGAAGTACTTCTCACCAATCAGAAATGGAGGGAAATGAGAGCAAGGATGTGGTATTTTGTCAAAGGGGTTTGGAAAAAATATTATTTTATGGCCGAAAGTAGTTGGTAGTTCCTATAGTTAACTACACCTCAAAATGACAAAGAAGTAATTAACTACTATAACCACGACACAAAACTGAATGTGGTTGTACTAGCGGCAAACTGCAGCCAAAATAATATGTAATTAAACAACTACTGTAACTACGTGTAGTTAAACTATTCCCCAAACACTGCCCTTGTCACAGGAGAGCACTTGGAGAAGATCGTCCCAAAGGTGGTGAAGTTCTGCAGCGTGGAGGATGACGAGCTGAGGGAGCACTGCTTTCAGGCGTTTGAAGCCTTCGTCCGCAGGTAAAGATGGCGACGTCCATCCTCACGAAATTCCACAGCAAGATGGTCAGCTCATGGCATGATTCCCAAATTATTCCCAAATTGGGTGGCTCCCAAACTGTAGGAACTCGTGAGCCAGTTTTAAAGTAAACCCACTCTTTATTAAACTTAACCTGACAGTGCCATGAAAAAGTATTTCCCCCTTCCTGATTTCCTCTGCCATTGCATTTTTATTGCACTGAGTGGTTTCAGATCTTTAGACAAAATGTAATATTAGACTATGGGAAACTGAGTAAACACAAAACACATTTTAAAAATTATTATTTCTTTTATTTAATGAAAAAAGTAATCAAACACCCACTTCATCCATGTGAAAAAGTAATTGCCCCCTTAGTTACTCAATCAACAAATTAACCAAATTTAATTGGTCATTAGATTCAGCTGTTTGACCACAGACAGGCTTGATTGCAGGCAGCCCTGTTGAATCCAAACCTCACTCATATTGAATCTTACCATCAGAGTGAAGTAGTCACCACCAAGTTTCCAAAAGCACACTATGCCGCAATCAAAGGAAATTTCAGAAGAGATGGGGATAAAACTGAAATACGTCAGTTTTGGATGGATATGCTGTCTCACTGTGGTTCAGTGGAGTCCCAGAGCCAGGAGAAAGTGTACCATAATCACTGAGACTGTGCGTCTCATTTGTGGAAGGTGCCCGAAGGAGATGTCCCCTCACATTCCCACTGTCATAAAGCTGTGCTTGAAGTACATCACCTACGACCCCAATTACAACTACGAGGCTGATGACGAGCAGGAGGACTCCATGGAAACAGAAGACGGGGAAGATGAAGACCAAGGTATTGCATCAGCCTCTCAGCTCCATGGACATAACCACACAACCGCGCAAACACCCTGGGGTTATAGGGGAAAGATTTACATAGCTTGTGCAGTTTAGGATATCGAGCTTCGGAAATTTTAACTCTCATGTCATTGCACTATTTTGTATGGTATTTATGTTAGTTTTAGCAATTTTTTAAAACATATTTTCAGGTGTTTTATCTGGTACATAGAACACAAAACAAAATTAAAAGCATTCCCATATTGATATAATCACGCATGTTTGTCAAACTTTTTTTAGAAACCTTCAATTCCAAGCCCATGACTACCCCAATGACACTTATGTCATTTATAAGTCATTATCTTAAACATGGAGCAGTGACCATTTTTCCAATTTTTTATTTTACTTAAACGGGTATGACAACTGAGCACTTAACTACCTTTTACAGTGATGAGCTAAAGAATCTAAGTGCATTGGGTACACAAAAGATTATGTAACCAATCAGGTGTAGTAAGGCAGGTTGTAACACCCCTCCCATTCGCAAGTACCATGGGGTCCTTATTGGCCAAAGGAAGTCAGGACCTCAGATTGGTTGCTGCAGAATGAGCCCATGAATCCCACAGTTTTCATCCTTGGTTGTTCTAGCTGTGTCCTCTGTGCTGTCCGCCCCGCCCCCTGCAACCCCTCCCCCCCCCCGCGCAGAGTCGGACGACGAGTACAGCGACGATGACGACGTGAGCTGGAAGGTGCGGCGCTCCTCGGTGAAGTGCCTGGAGGCGGTCATCGGCACCCGGCGGGACCTCCTGCCGGAGCTGTACGGGTCCGTCTGCCCCGCCCTGGTCTCCCGCTTCAAAGAGCGCGAGGAGAACGTCAAGACCGACATCTTCCTCGCCTTCATCGCCCTCCTGAAGCAGACGCGCCCCCCCCAGGGGGGTCCGACCGCGGCCCCGCCCGGGGCCAAGGAAGACCCCTCGCTCTCTCTGCTCCAGAAACAGGTGTGCTTTCTCCATCTTAAAATTCTCCACCCATTTAACGCCTTCTGGCAATACATGCACGATGACGACCTTTCGCAGGGAAAACAAAAAACGGGCTCGGGGGAGATTTTGTTCAGAGCGTATTCCTCACCATAATGAAATCCACGCTTGGATTCAGTCAGCATACGTCCACTGTTTTTAGTTTGAAAAGAGATTTTTAAATGTTTTGTAATGGTCCATATGAGTGTGGTGTATTGTTGATGTGTATTGTCATGCACTGTATTCTCCTGCTTTGTGAGGAGTTATCGGTGTGTTTTTAAAAATGTTTTTATACCTGATTGGAGACTACAGGTGCAAGTTATCTCAACAGCTAACAGGTACAACTGACATGTCATTTATGCACGGTACCCGTCTAAAACACAAACACGTAAGGAAAATAAATATAAACCACCATAAGGAAAATCAGGCATGGATTCAGTCAGAGCTTATAACTTAGATGCCTCGCCATCCCTTCCCATAAGGGTCTCTAACCTCAGGGATGTCTCTCTTCTGTACTCCGGATCCCAGTGGAGGCATGAGCTCCCCAAACAGCCCAGTCGGTGTCCAAATTCCCCTGTGGATGAAAACCCATCTGTTCAAACTGCCCCTTGGTTTATTACTCTGGCTGAAATACCCACATACTTGTGCTACATTTAATACTACACTCTCAAATTAAATATGCCACTTACAGGACTATAAGGTCAAACTCTCTCTTCCACCTACTAGGTAGCTTAGTGCTGTAGATTTGCACTATGGGATGTTGTGCTGCTTGTAAATGTGCTCTTTGGCTGACTTTGTGCATACTTTCCAGGCTGATCAGGATAAGAATGTTTTGAATCCAGGCCCCAGTTGTACAGAGCAGCCATCTAATTATTCAGCTTTCTCCATCTGTTTTACATTCCTCAATAATCTGCCCTCCATTTGGGGAGAATGCACAAAACTATCCAAGTGTTTACTTTACCTTTTACCATTTATCCAAAACAACTTGCACACAACTTTTTGCATAGTATTTACATAGTATTCATTTATCCAGCTGGATATATAGCTGAAGCAATGCAGGTTAAGTACCTTGCTCAAGGGCACAACGGTACAGAAGGCCAGTTCCTGACCCGTTACACTGCCGTGTAGTATGCGCTTGCTGTACTCCTGCGGTACTGTGCCGTGTTTAGGATACTCCTGCGGTACTGTGCTGTGTTTAGCATACTCCTGCGGTACTGTGCCGTGTTTAGCATACTCCTGCAGTACTGTGCCGTCTGGGGTCCCGTGCTCCAGGTTCCCGCGGTGGTGAAGGCTCTCCACAGGCAGCTGAAGGAGAAGAGCATGAAGTGTCGGCAGGGCTGTTTCTCCCTGCTCACAGAGCTGGCCAACGTGCTTCCCGGAGCCCTGGGGGACCACATACCCGCACTCATCCCAGGTAACAGCCCATGTGTGGACCCGTGCGTTTTAGCGCTAGCCTGTTTATCACGCTAGCCTGTTTAGCACACTAGCCTCTTTATTACCTGGTTAGCACTAGCCTCTTTATCACGCTAGCCTCTTTATCACGCTAGCCTCTTTACACCTAGCCTGTTTATCACGCTAGCCTGTTTAGCACACTAGCCTCTTTATTACGCTAGCCTGTTTAGCACACTAGCCTCTTTATCACGCTAGCCTCTTTATCACGCTAGCCTCTTTATCACGCTAGCCTCTTTATCACGCTAGCCTGTTTAGCACACTAGCCTGTTTAACACGCTAGCCTTTCAAGCTTTACACACTTACAGCCTGTTACACACTAGCCTCTTTATCACGCTAGCCTGTTTACCACTAGCCTTTTATAGCCTGCTTTAACACACTAGCCTCTTTATCACGCTAGCCTCTTTATCACGCTAGCCTCTTTACCCCACGCTAGCTCTGAATGTTAAAGCCTGGAGCACTTCTTTATAACAACCTTCAGCCTTTTCAGGAAAACTTAGCTTTTATCACGCTAGCCTGTTTAACACACTAGCCTCTTTATCACGCTAGCCTGTTTAGCGCACTAGCCTCTTTATCACGCTAGCCTGTTTAACACACTAGCCTCTTTATCACGCTAGCCTCTTTATCACGCTAGCCTGTTTAGCACACTAGCCTCTTTATCACGCTAGCCTGTTTAACACACTAGCCTCTTTATCACGCTAGCCTGTTTAGCACACTAGCCTCTTTATCACGCTAGCCTGTTTAACACACTAGCCTCTTTATCACGCTAGCCTGTTTAACACACTAGCCTCTTTATCACGCTAGCCTGTTTAACACACTAGCCTCTTTATCACGCTAGCCTCTTTATCACGCTAGCCTGTTTAGCACACTAGCCTCTTTATCACGCTAGCCTGTTTAGCACACTAGCCTCTTTATCACGCTAGCCTCTTTATCACGCTAGCCTGTTTAGCACACTAGCCTCTTTATCACGCTAGCCTCTTTATCACGCTAGCCTCTTTATCACGCTAGCCTGTTTAACACACTAGCCTCTTTATCACGCTAGCCTGTTTAACACACTAGCCTCTTTATCATGCTAGCTTGTTTATCACGCTAGCCTGTTTAGCGCACTAGCCTCTTTATCACGCTAGCCTGTTTAGCACACTAGCCTGTTTAGCACACTAGCTTGTTTAACACACCAGCCTCTTTAGTGCACTAGCCACTTTAGCACGCTAGCCTGTTTAGGGCTCCTGTGTGCGCTACGCATCTGCGCAATGTTGAGAGGCCCTGGAGAAGACAAGAGAATTTCTGAATTAACAACATACACTTCAGCGCACTTGCAGTGGGAAATAAATAACTGTAGCTTATCACGTATAAGCAAAACAATTACGATTCCACAAAATGTTTTGCGTGTTTATTGAAATGTGTAGAGCAGTGATCAAAAAAAAAAATCCTGGAGTGCCAGAGCTTCTGGTTTCCTGTGTGTTTCAGTGCTTCAGTCATTGATTGACTTATTCACTGAATTAAAGTCATTGATTGGCTAAAGAGTCTAATCTTATTTCCAAAGTGTAAACTGGCTGCTGACCGAAAGGAAACCACAAAAAACGGCGAACACCACGGTCCTCCTGGACTGGAGTTAGAGATTCCCGCATTAAACATTAAAATAAGACATTTTGAATGTTGTTTGATCTTTCCCCACAGGCATCCTGTACTCCCTCACGGATAAATCCACGTCCTCCAACATGAAGATTGACGCGCTGTCGTTCCTCCACGTTCTTCTGTGCAATCACCCGCCGGGGGTCTTCTACCCTCACATCCGGGTCATCCTGCCGCCGGTGGTGGCGTGCGTGGAGGACCCCTTCTACAAGATCACCTCCGAGGCCCTGCTGGTCACCCAGCAGATGGTGAAGATCATGAGGCCTCTGGAGGACGCGCCCTCCCCCGCCTTCGATGTCAAACCCTATCTGAAGGACCTTTTCACCGGCACGCTGAAGAGGCTGAAGGCTGCAGACATCGACCAGGAGGTGAAGGAGAGGGCCATCTCCTGCATGGGCCACATCATCTGTCACCTGGGGGACCAGCTGGGCCAGGACCTCCAACCAACCCTGCAGATCTTCCTGGAGAGGCTGAAAAACGAGATCACCAGGCTGACCACGGTGAAGACCCTCACCCTGGTGGCCGGGTCTCCCCTCCGGATCGACCTGAGGCCCGTGCTGACCGAGGGGATCCCCATCCTGGGCTCCTTCCTGCGGAAGAACCAGCGAGCGCTCAAGCTGAGCACTCTGACCGCTCTGACCGTGATAGTGCGGAACTACAGCGACGGCCCCAAGCCTCCCGCCATGGAGCCGGTGCTGGACGAGCTTCCCGCGCTCATCGACGAGAGCGACATGCACGTGTCCCAGGTGGCCCTGGGCTTGCTCACCTGCATGGCCAAGGTGTGCCCGGCCTCCCTGTCCAAGATCAGCGGCTCCACCCTGCCGGAGGTCTTCGCTCTGGTGCACTCCCCGCTGCTGCAGGGCGGGGCGCTCGGAGCCATCCTGGAGTTCTTCCAGGCGCTTGTGGGGACTAAAGCCAGCAACATGGGTTACCACGAACTCCTCAAAGCTTTGACAGGCCCCTTCTATGGGTCCCAGAAGTCCCCGGACTCCATGGTCATGCACAGGCAGTCGTACTACTCTGTGGCCAAGTGTGTGGCCGCCCTTGCTTCAGCGTGCCCCAAAGAAGCTTCCGGAACGATCACAAACCTCATCCAGGAGGTCAAGAGCGCCAAGTCGTCTGAGCCAGCAAGGATCCTGTCCTTCCTCTGCCTGGGAGAGGTGGGTAGGTCGATGAACCTGGGCGGGCAGAAGGAGCTGAAGACCATCATCCTGGAGGCCTTTTCCTCCAGCAATGAGGAGGTGAAGTCAGCCGCCTCCAGCGCCCTGGGGAACATCTGCGTGGGCAACCTGGAGGAGTACCTCCCTTTCATGCTGAAGGAGATCGGCAGCCAGCCCAAGAGGCAGTACCTCCTCCTGCACTCCCTGAAGGAGGTGATCAGCGGCTCGGCGGCCCACAGCCTCAAGGCCCACGTGGAGGAGATCTGGGCCCTGCTGTTCAAGCACTGTGAGTGCCCGGAGGAGGGCACCCGCAACGTGGTGGCAGAGTGCCTGGGCAAGCTCACCCTGGTCAACCCCTCTCAGCTCCTGCCCCGACTCAAAAAGCAGCTGTCCTCAGGTACGCGAACACAGCCGCCATTTTACTTTCCAGGGGTGTCAGTAGGAGGCATAGAAGCTGGGATATAATGGCTCAAACAATGTCTCCCCAGACCCCTTTACATTATATATCCTTTCTTTGTTACATTCTCTGGGTTTCCTTTTGGATACTGTCATAGGTATAGCTGTGTGAGATAGGGTAGCTAATCATGTCTAATCATACCTTTTTGTTACAATGCAAAGTGTTGTTTGATAGGCTAATATTACACTTAGTGATTGCAATGTAATGTAACACCACGAAAAGTGATAACTTACCGATGTAATGAAACTTTACCTGAGGATGCAAGGGAATGCATGCATGTGCACTGTTATTTTCATGTAAGTAATGAAGACAGCAATTATTTACTTCTTACAGTATTAATACATTTCTGAGTGAATACATTTTTATTGGTAAATTGTAGTGTTAGAGACTGTACTTTGTCAAAGTAAATTAGGCATATTAGACCAATATTAGAAATTAAAAATAAAAAAGTAGCCCGATTCAAAATTCTGAAAATAGATGCACTTTGTTGCTGTCCATTTTACAAGAAAGAGTTTCTAAGGGAGTCCAAAGAGTCGCTAGATCTAGCAACAAAGTCACTAAGTTTGCAACGCCGCAAGAATGTTGTCATCAGTAACATTTGACATCACTCTATTACTCACAGTGACATCACACATCACTGTTTCTGTAACTTACAGTCAAACTGACATCACTGATTCTGTGACTCACAGTAACATCACACATCTCTGCTTCTGTGACTCATAGTGACATCAGACATCACTGCTTCTGTAACTCAGTGACATCACTGCTTCTGTAACTCACAGTGACATCAGACATCACTGCTTCTGTGACTCACAGTGACATCAGACATCACTGCTTCTGTAACTCAGTGACATCACTGCTTCTGTAACTCACAGTGACATCAGACATCACTGCCTCTGTGACTCACAGTGACATCACACATCACTGCCTCTGTGACTCATAGTGACATCAGGCATCACTGCCTCTGTGACTCACAGTGACATCACACATCACTGCCTCTGTGACTCACAGTGACCCTCCTCCTCCACTTTGCAGGGTCTCCTCACGCCCGCAGCACAGTGGTCACAGCCATTAAGTTCACCATCGTGGATCAGCCACAGCCCATAGACGCACTGCTTAAAGGCTGCATAGGTAAGGGGAGGCCTTAAACACATCATGCTAATGTTGTCCATGCTAACCTTTCTCATCCTGAACAGACCTGTGTCACATAGGTCTCTGAAATACTTTCATTCTGTTAATGCTGGTAACACTTGCTACAAATAGAGGCTCCTTTTAAAATAAGAAATCTTCACTGGGGTCAAAAGGGTCGAGGTGCTTTAAACAGGTATTTGACCCCAGTCTGGTAAATGTCCAGGTCGACAGGAAGTATTCTTTCCCCTTTTCAGGCGACTTCCTGAAGACGCTGCAGGACCCAGACCTGAACGTGCGCCGGGTCGCCTTGGTGATGTTCAATTCGGCAGGTCACAACAAGCCGGCGCTGATCCGGGGGCTGCTGGGGGCGGTGCTGCCGCACCTCTACGCCGAAACGCAGATCAGGAAGGAGCTCATCCGGGAGGTAGCGTCCCGCCCTCACCGCTCCGCTCCAGACCGTAGTAAACCGCTAAAACCTCTGTCCGCCAGCACAGATAAAAGGAAGTAATCAATTAAACAAACAAAACATGGTTTACGGTTTCCATTTCTTATGTTAATGAGCACTTTCTGGTCAAATGACCTAATAAGTATTCAGTGTTTTACACCGAGAACCGTGCTTAATGGCGCACACTTGGACTGTTTCTGAATCCCTCTGAAAAATGTTCATGCAGAGGCACTTGTTGACAATGGTATTGCACGAGAGTAAGACAGATGTTCACTGTAGAAAAACAGAAATAAACAGCATGTACTTGTTTTGGTTAACAAGTGCTGTCTTGCCAGTTGGTCTCGTAAATATTCAGTGTTTTCCACTAGCAATCATGTCACCTTGTAAAAACAGGAAAAACAGCCTGTAGTCTCAGTTGCTATGATTAACAGGCACATTTTATGAACAGCAGAAAGCACCAACGGATGGCAGAAGTGAACACATAACTGAGCTGAGCTGATGTCTCACTCTAGGTGGAGATGGGTCCCTTTAAGCACACTGTGGACGATGGGCTGGATGTTCGGAAAGCAGCGTTCGAGTGCATGTACACCCTGCTGGACAGCTGCCTCGACTGCCTGGACATCTTTGAGTACCTCAACCACGTGGAGGAGGGGCTCAAGGATCACTATGACATCAGGGTAACAGGAAACTGCTGACAGCTGACAGCTTGCTGGCTATACTCCAGAACACATAATACAGTGCCCAACACTTACAGACATGCAGATACCTGACATAGGCTACACTCCATGGAAAATGTATTCTGCAGGGCATACATAGCTATTTCTGACGTAATTTGACCTTAAGAGGTGAGCATTCTTCAGTAGACTTAAAGGGTAAATGGTAAATGGACTGCATTTATATAGCGCTTTTATCCAAAGCGCTTTACAATTGATGCCTCTCATTCGCCAGAGCAGTAAGGCGTTAGGTGTCTTGCTCAAGGACATGCCCAGGGCGGGGTTTGAACCGGCAACCCTCCGACTGCCAGACAATCGGTCTTACCTCCTGAGCTATGTCACCCCATTAAGAGATGTGTATACTGAATTCAGTCCATTACTGTACACATAATTCACAGTCCATTACTGTACACTGCACTTTCAGTCCATTAATGTACACAGAATTCACAGTCCATTATTGTACACAGGATTCACAGCCCATTACTGCACACTGAATTCAGTCCATTACTGTACACAGAATTCACAGTCCTATTAAACAAAGGGTCTATTAAACAGCTCAGTACTATTCTGAGGTTGCAGTTATGGCAGGAACATACACACTGGTTTGAATTTGAAGACTCCTGGCATAGGCCATATCCATAACAGATCACTCACTGAAATAGACTTCCTAACACAGAAATATACAAATCACACAATGAAACTTGCTACCTTTTTATTTTTTTGACCAATCCCTAAATAACACACTGCACAATTATCACTATCATTATTAAACTAGTGATGGGATGGGAGAATGAGGAAGAGTGTCGACCCATTTGATTGGTTCAAACAAGTCAGTGACTGACAGCTTACGGGTTCACTAGACCGAACTCTTCCACCATTACACTAAATCACATGACTACATAAATACCTAAACCGGTGTTTCCCAACCGGTGTGCCGTCAGGCGAGGTCAGGTGTGCCGTGTGAAAAATCCATTTAAATGTTCAAATGAATTAAAAAACTTAAATAAACAAATCCCATTCACAAAAGCCAAAATAAATGTCATTAAAATACATATCGCTTAATTAAAACCCCAAAAGAACATTTAGGCCTACTGTTGGCACGTCACATCAACATCAGTACGTCGCTCGCGGTTCTTGAACTTACCACATCACTTGCCATGTTTCTTAGAAACCTTCATCTAGCACATTCATGTTACTGTTGTAAATTTGTCTTCATGTTGTAGCTCTCTATCATATCTCTTGCAATGATGCCTCACTTCTAGTGTATGACTTGCCATAACTTACTTATCCAATGCTTACCCTGTGAACTAGAAGTGATGTTCATGGCTGTGGATAATTGATATGTTTGGAACTGTAGCGTATGTGGACACCCCTTCTAATTAGTGGATTCAGCTACTTCAGCCACACCCATTGCTAACTGGTGCATAAAAGCAAACATACAGCCATGCAATCTCCATAGACCCATTGGCAGTAGAATGTCTCATACTGAAGAGCTCAGTCATGTTCAACGTGGCACTGTCATTGGATGCCACCATTCCAACAAGTCAGTTTGTCAAATTTCTGCCCTGCGAGAGCTGGCCCAGTCAACTGTAAGTGGTGACAATGGTATTGCACGAGAGTAAGACAGATGTACACTGTAGAAAAACAGAAATAAATAGCATGTACTTGTTCTGGTTAACAAGCGCTGTCTTGCCAGTTGGTCACTGGCTCACTGGCTGCTGAAGCGTATAGTGCGTAAAAATCACCTGTCCTCGGCTGCAACACTCACCTGTCCTCAGCAGCAACACTCACCTGTCCTCAGCAGCAACACTCACCTGTCCTCGGCTGCAACACTCACCTGTCCTCGGCTGCAACACTACCTGTCCTCAGCAGCAACACTCACCTGTCCTCAGCAGCAACACTCACCTGTCCTCGGCTGCAACACTCACCTGTCCTCGGCTGCAACACTACCTGTCCTCAGCAGCAACAATCACCTGTCCTCAGCAGCAACACTCACCTGTCCTCAGCAGCAACACTCACCTGTCCTCAGCAGCAACACTCACCTGTCCTCGGCTCCAACACTCACCTGTCCTCAGCAGCAACACTCACCTGTCCTCAGCAGCAACACTCACCTGTCCTCGGCTGCAACACTACCTGTCCTCAGCAGCAACACTCACCTGTCCCAGGGTACCAAACAACCTCTGGAAACAATGTCAGCGCAAGCTTAATGAAGAAGCTTGTGCTGACATCAAGAGCTTCATGAAATGGGTTTCCACGGCCGAGCAGCTGTACAGAAGCCTAAGATCACAGTTTGGGGACGGCCCTTTCCTGTTTCAGCCTGACAACGCCCCTGTGCACAAACCGAGGTCCATAAAGAAATGGTTTGCTGGGTTTGGTCGGGAAGAATTTGACTGGCCTGCACAGAGCCGTGACCTCTGCTCCACTTTGGGATGAATTGGAATGTTGACTGCAAGCCCGGCCTTACGTCCAACATCAGTGCCCGACCTCACTAATGCTCTTCTGCCTGAATGGAAGCAAATCCCTGCAGCAATGCTCCAACATCTAGTATGGCCTTTCCAGTGGAGGCTGTTAGAGCAGGAAAGGGGAGTCCAACTCGATATTAATTATTTTGGAATGAGATGTTCAACAAGAACATGTGGGTGTGATGTTCAGGTGTCCACATACTTTTGAAATGTACCAAAAGGCCAAATTTACAATTACAGTGAAAATAAGGTGCACCAGGATATTCTTCAGAGGTACTAGCATCGTCTTAATGTTCCATAACATGTCTGTGCCTGTAGGATCCAGGCGAATAAACACTTAGTCAGTGAGCGGTAATCCAGCGTGAAATACACCGTGCATATGAAAAGGTTAGGCCAGGGACGATACCAGCGTACTAGTGTCACAACCAGTAGTGAAGACATTTACAACACAGTGCTGCAGTAGACGCTGCTGTGATACTGACGGTAAGTGGAAGAACAGAGAGAGCAGAAGCACTAACGCTGTGCTTCTCTGTAGATGCTGACCTTTATCATGCTGGCCAGGCTCTCCTCTCTGAGTCCCAGTGCGGTTCTGCAGAGGCTGGACAGGCTGGTGGAGCCACTGAGAGCTACATGCACCACCAAGGTAACGCCCCCCCCTCCCCAGAGCACCCGCCACCCGCTGGCCCCCCCCTCCGCCCCGCCACGGCATGCCTGCCCCTCCCTTCCCAAAGGAAACCAGTTCAGCCGCTATCCACCCACCCCCTGTGCAGAACAAAAGGGTAGGCACGCAAACCTGCTACCCTCCATTTGGTGAATGCCAAGCGATTTCACAATGGGGGTTAACCTTGAAGCAATGCTAAGGAACAAGATGGGACATGGCATTGGCAGCTATAGTTTAAGATCATGGAATGATTATTAATTTTTTTATTCTTCCGACATTGTATAACTAGCAGCATTGATTTATTTACGTTTATCTTCTGTGATTTATCTATGCTTTCATTGTGTAAAGCACTTTGGTTGTAATGTAAGAATGTTGCTCTTCAATGATTTTATTACTTATTGCTTCCAGCTTGTGCAGTGGTGCCCAACGTGGGTATATCTGTTTCTGGACTTCACACGCTTGAGCAAGAATGTTTGCTAAATTTTCTTGTAAGCTCATGACTGATAGCTGGAGGCTGTTTCCGTGTCTCTAAATGAAACGTTTAACTGTGGCACAACCAATAGCAAATACATTTACAGCACAGTGCAGCAGTCGGCACAAGTGAAATGGATGGAAATTGGAATTATAAAGTGAATAGAAACTTTAACTGCTCTTGGTTTAAACAGCCAGTTTGCAATTTGGGCGCGGAGAGCTAAACTCCGGATTCTGCTCACTCTCTTTCCAGTCCCTCTTATCCAAGGCAGGTTATGTTTCTGTATGATGAGGTCCACTGGTTCACCTGGATGTCTTCTGTGAAGCATCTGAGGTCAATTATCTTGCCCAGAGGTACAATGGTTGTGCATCCACCAGGGATTTGAAGCAGCAGCCATGGGGCACCTTACAATCCTAGCCACTAGTTAAGCATGTGAACACTCATCCTCCCCAATGCAGCAGTGTACCGGGGCCCAATCCAATCACTTATTTTATCCATCCTTGTCTCCTCTGTCTATGCCTGACCTAAAAATCGATCGAGGTCCACCATCTTGTTTTTTTCTGAATGCGTGACGTATAAATTACCGATAAGTGGATCCACCTCTCCCCATCTGCCATGTCTGTAA
This sequence comes from Anguilla rostrata, assembly GCF_018555375.3. Classification (NCBI taxonomy): domain Eukaryota; kingdom Metazoa; phylum Chordata; class Actinopteri; order Anguilliformes; family Anguillidae; genus Anguilla; species Anguilla rostrata. The sequence goes on from NC_057945.1 coordinate 1,715,931, forward strand.
CTGATGTGGCTTCAAGCTGACGCCTGAAAGAGCAAGGACGTTCCAATAGCCTAATACATGTTTCCTTGATTCCTCACATCCTGTCCCTGCTTCCTTTCCTTGTGTCCTCCGATGGGTGGAGCTAGCAGCAAGGAAAGGATGTGAGGAAAGGAAGCAAGGAGATAAAATAAATAAGCGACTGGAGTGACCCCTGGATGTGCAGATCTCTGTGGTGGTTATCCAGCCGACCCTGTTATTACAGATGAAAGCCAGCTCTGTGAAGCAGGAGTTTGTGTGTGATATTGCAGGTGAAGGCTGGCTCTGTGAAGCAGGAGTTTATGTGTGTTATGGCAGGTGAAGGCTGGCTCTGTGAAGCAGGAGTTTATGTGTGATATTGCAGGTGAAGGCTGGCTCTGTGAAGCAGGAGTTTGTGTGTGTTATGGCAGGTGAAAGCTGGCTCTGTGAAGCAGGAGTTTGTGTGTGTTATTGCAGGTGAAGGCTGGCTCTGTGAAGCAGGGGTTTGTGTGTGATATTGCAGGTGAAGGCTGGCTCTGTGAAGCAGGAGTTTGTGTGTGATATTGCAGGTGAAGGCTGGCTCTGTGAAGCAGGAGTTTGTGTGTGATATTGCAGGTGAAGGCTGGCTCTGTGAAGCAGGAGTTTGTGTGTGATATTGCAGGTGAAGGCTGGCTCTGTGAAGCAGGAGTTTGTGTGTGATATTGCAGGTAAAGGCTGGCTCTGTGAAGCAGGAGTTTGTGTGTGATATTGCAGGTGAAGGCTGGCTCTGTGAAGCAGGAGTTTGTGTGTGTTATTGCAGGTGAAGGCTGGCTCTGTGAAGCAGGAGTTTGTGTGTGATATTGCAGGTGAAGGCTGGCTCTGTGAAGCAGGAGTTTGTGTGTGATATTGCAGGTGAAGGCTGGCTCTGTGAAGCAGGAGTTTGAGAAGCAGGAGGAGCTGCGGCGGTCGGCGATGAGGGCCGTGGCGGCCCTGCTGTCCATCGCCGAGGCCCAGAAGAGCCCCGCCATGGCGGACTTCGCCAGCCAGATCCGCTCCTGCGCCGAGATGTCCTCCATCTTCGAGAGCATCCAGAGGGACACCTCCTCCTCGGCCTGCGGCCCCACAGACGCCATGGACACCAGCTAAACCGGGGGCGTGCAAGGGCATCCCCTTCCCGGCTCTTAAAAATTTAATTAGCTCTAATATTTGTTTTATGTGACATTATTTTGAGTCATGAGCAACAAGTTTCAAAACTGCATGTCACCCTAGATGAAAGCGTTCTGCTGTGGCCCGGTATTTGTGCATACAGTGCTTTACAAAAAAACAGCCTAAATGCACCAACCCTCCGGGACTGCAGTTACACCCCCCTGTGCCAAACGCTCAATTTCTCCAATAAAACTCCATTCTACCTTTCCATAAAATGTACAATTTATTATCTTTGAAAATGACTCCTGTACCCCATTAAACCAACTGCAGTTATCTGTGTGCAAATACCATTACAACCTCACAGTGCCTACAGAAAAAAAGAATACTGCCAATCCTGGTGTCTAGAGTTTGTTTTCATAGATTCTCAGATTCAGAGCACTGATCTCGGATCAGTTATACCCAATATGCTTTATCAATATGCCCTGATCAAATTCTCACAAAACCGCCTCTGTACACCTGCCCACCAAATCATCACCCCGACGTCCGATTGGTTCCCTTCCCGTGCATATAGATTCCCCAGTTTGTCAGTTTGAGTTATGGTGAGGCATTGCAACAGATCATGTGCACACCATCTGTTGAGTACTAATACAGTTCATATTAATACGGTGTTATGTGGTTACATCGTTCAACGTTTTAAATCCACCGTTCTACAGAACACACTGTATAATCTTGATTTTTCCTGCATGAAAAATAATTTCGTTTATTGTTTGTTTGCCAGCAGAGCAAAGTCTCTTTTACAAAGGTGTACTGGCCAAGCATCAGCGAGCAATACAATAAGAAAGACAATACAAGACCATTCAAACAATACAAAACTGAGGGATAAAACTCAGTGGCACCAAAACACATGCATACCCCTCAGCTATTGTTTTTAATCAAGTCTTAGAATTCAGCCAAAGTAACAGCTTTATCCAGCTTTAGTTGTTTTTGTAGCCAAGTAGCTTCTGTTTCCTTGGCCAGCTATCACATATTCCATTACGTTACATTTATTTAGCAGACAATTTTATCCAAAGCGACGTATAAAAGTGCATATCAAGGTCACATTGGAACAACTACAAAACACAGGTTTGATAAGGTACAATACTCATTTTGTAGAGTTTTTTTTATAGCCAAGAACACAAAGTCCAGTTCACACAGGGAACATTATTCTGACCTAACCCATGCTAAGTTAAACTAGGGGGCAGTACAAGCTACAACATTAAGGACAATAATAATAATAATATTCCCATCAGCTTGTTCAAAAAACAAAACAAAAAAAAACAGGTTTGTTTTTACATTTTTAAAAATGTATAAAAAAATAATTACACTGTACAGAGGAGGGAATGATCACTCGCTGTCTTTACTGCGCAGTCTGGCATTGGGGTTGGTGATTTTGATGGCCAGCTGTGCCGCCCTCCCCACAATCTGCTTCCTGTTCTTAGAAGAAACATTGTGAGCAATTTCTGCGCAGTGCCTCCTACAGACAGAGGGGAAACCGACACGTTAGCCCATACCAGCAGCCTGAGCGAGGACTGACCATCACGCTGCCCAGGCACCCTGCTCCTGGTGGTGTGTGTGTGTGTGTGGTGTGTGTGTGCGCGGTGTGTGTGTGTGGTGTGTGTGTGCGCGGTGTGTGTGTGTGTGTGTGGTGTGTGTGTGTGCGGTGTGTGTGTGTGTGCGGTGTGTGTGTGTGTGTGTGTGCGCGGTGTGTGTGTGTGTGTGTGGTGTGTGTGTACGCGGTGTGTGTGTGTGTGTGTGTGTGTGGTGTGTGCGCGGTGTGTGTGTGTGCGTGTGGTGTGTGTGTGCGCGGTGTGTGTATGTGTGTGTGGTGTGTGGTGTGTGGTGTGTGTGTGCGCGGTGTGTGTGTGTGTGTGTGATGTGTGTGTGCGCGGTGTGTGTATGTGTGTGGTGTGTGTGTGCGGTGTGTGTGGGGTGTGTGTGTGTGTGTGTGGTGTGTGTGTGTGCGTGGTGTGTGTGTGTGTGTGTGGTGTGTGTGTGTGCGCGGTGTGTGTATGTGTGTGTGGTGTGTGTGTGCGCGGTATGTGTGTGTGTGTGTGGTGTGTGTGTGCGCGGTGTGTGTGTGGTGTGTGTGTGCGCGGTGTGTGTGTGCGGTGCGTGTGTGTGTGTCCGCGGTGTGTGTGTGTGTGTGTGCGCGGTGTGTGTGTGTGTGTGCGTGGTGTGTGCGCGGTGTGTGTGTGCGCGGTGCGTGTGTGTGTGTGTGTGTGCGGTACGCGGTGCGCGTGTGAATGTGGGAAATGTCACATTTTCAGCCTGCCTTTCAGTCATTAAACAAAGAGCCACGCTTCACCACTGCAGATCATGCTGCCAGGCACTGCAGCACACGCACAAAACAAAACATTTTCTGCCTTTCCCCACGCATTCTCAGTTTTAAGACTTTTATTAAATTTATTTTCTACATTATTATTGGTAGCCGAACACACACTGAGAACATGAATGCATTATGAAATTATGCACCGATATATTTCCAAAACACAATTTAAACTGTATGTAGAATGTCATACATTGGCCAAGTGTGAGGTTTTAATGAAGTCCATGATTTGAGCAACAAGGAGCCAACCCGGCAGCACAAATCAAAAGCCGTTGTTTTCCCACAGCAAAGCGCACTGTTAATATCGGTGAGTAAGTTAGCCCCGCCCACTTTCAGCTCCACGGCAACTAACCCTCCCGTCGCTAGGACTAGCAACCCACACTGATTCCATGGGCAGGGAGCTGCGAGTGTTGCAGGTTATCTTCCACCGCGAGGCTATGGGTCGAGCCAGGGGTGGAATGGGTACTTCCACTGCAGTGCTCTTACCTCCTCCGCCTGAGCCTGGCCAGGGTATGGCTGACCCCGCAGGGACCATCGAGGAGGAAGGCAAGTGCGCAAAAGGACCAGTCGACACCTCTCAGCAAACTAACTAACACTAACACTGTCAACTCCACTCGCATTCAGTCAAATAAACTGGAACTCAATTCATGAAAAATCCCCATCTTCCATCAGGATTTTCCAATGCAAGAAATTATTCGAAAATTATTTCCACCGATCTGAATTTGAACTGAATTTCAGTTTTTCTAGAATTGCCCAAATTGAAATGGAACTGAGCCCCCTTCTTCGCTAACCACATTTTATGTGGCATTGGTTACTTTGATGTCATCAAGTCACCCTTACCAAATACAGTAGGGTCACTCAGAGCTAAAAACAGTCCTCCTCAAACATACAGATTAGACCATTCACTACAAGCAAACATTCCAAAACCTGTAGATATAGTGTAATGACAAGAACACTGCACCATTCAAAACCAGCACAAGTTGATCTCTTACCTGTTGCTCATCAGAAGAACCTCCAGCTCTTTGATGTTGTGCACAAGAAACTTTCTGAAACCAGAAGAAAGCATGTGCTTCGGTCTTCTTGCTTTCAAGTTCCAAGTTTGTTTAGCCTATACACAGTATACGGGAACGAAATATCGTTCCTCATGGACCAAGGTGCTAACACAAAAAAAAAAAATACAACATGGTCACGAAACATCATAAAAACAGAATAAAAGCAGAATAAATACAGTGGATAAGTAATATGATTATCGAATATTATGAAAATATAAATATAAATAATGCAGTACAAATGTAATTATAAAAACTATAAGAATATAAGTAATATAAATAAGTCCTAACCAGTGACGTCAGTGGTAAGTATACATAGTATAAACAGGAGGCACAGTGGTGATGATGGTCCGGTATAAAGTGTCGGTGCAGGGTAGTCATGAAATGTCCATTGCAGGAGCAGAGAGGTGTAGTCCACATGAGGTGTGTGTGTAATGTGGGGATGTTCCTGTGTGTGTGTGTGAGAGGGGGGGATCCAGCATGTCATGTGGGGAGGGGAGGGGGCAGTGTGTGCAGTAGGGGTGGGATGTGGGGGTGAGGTGCTTATGTGATGGATGGCATAAGCATCTCCCCCCCACACCCCATCCCTGCTACCGTAACCAATATTGGGCATGAGAATCTGCCCTTTGAACCTTCTGCAAACTCTGTGGTCAATACCTCTTGGTTTTCGCCAGTTTTTCTACTGGACATACAGTCCCCTCCAAAAGTATTGGAACAGCAAGGCCAATTCCATTGTTTTTGCAATACACTGAACACATTTGGGGTTGAAATAAAAAGATGAACATGAGACAAGAGTTCAGAATTTCAGCTTTTATTTCCTGGTATTTACACCTAGAAGTGTTAAACTATTTAGAACATCGATCAACATCAATCACCAGACCTTAACCCAATTGAGCATGCATTTCACCTCCTGAAGAGGAGATTGAAGGGAAAAACCCCCCGAAACAAAGAAAAACTGAAAGAGGCTGCAGTAAAAGCCTGGAAAAGCATCACAAAAGAAGAATGCAACAGTTTGGTGATGTCAATGGGTCGCAGGCTTGATGCAGTTATTGCAAGCAAGAGATATGCTACCAAATATTAAGTGTTCTTTGCTTTCATTTACTTAAATACTCTCTGTTCCAATACTTTTGCTCACCTAAAAAGTGGGTGGTCTGATACCAAAGGTGATATGTTCGAAGTTGTTTAACAAATCTAGATAAAAATATCAGGAAATAAAAGCTGAAATTCGGATCTGTCATCTCATGTACATCTTTTGACCTCAAACTCAATTGTCTTCAGCAAAAACAAAGGAATTGACCTTGCTGTTCCAATACTTTTGGAGGGGACTGAATGAGATGAATTTTCAGTACAGCTCAGTGCACAGAAGAAACAGTCAGAGGTGGTGGGGCAATGTACCGAGAGGGAACATACAGAACCACCCAGTAAGGACACTGCTTTAACGTTTAATCTATCATTTACCTTCCGATATCAATGGGAGCAGGAAAGACATCCAGGGAATTTACCTTTATTTTGACATAAGGATCTGCCTGATGTCAGATGAACTTCTTCGTCCTTTTCTTTACGATCTTCGGCTTAATTAGAGGTCTGAGGGCCGCCATGATGCCGTGGAGTCAGGAAACTACAAAATCAAGTTGTGCCATTTAAAACCATATTAACCTTCCGTTAAAACGGTGCAACTTCGAGTGGCTCCATTACAGACTTTAACATTATGCAAAAAAAAGACAGTTGGCAACTTTGCTCCGGCAACTGCAGCTGAATATTCTGCTATTTGTAAGTATTTAATCCATTGTTGCTGTCAACACTTTAAGAAGAAACAGATATCCTACAACATGCATTTGTGGAACTTTTAACTAGTGAGCGTCCTTGTCATACATTGCATTACATTACATTACAGGCATTTGGCAGACCCTCTTATCCAGAGCAACGTACAACAAAGTGTATAACCATAACCAGGAACAAGTATGTCGAAAACCCTAGAGAGAAGTACCGTTCCAAGTGCAGGGAACAACCGCATAGTTCAACTTGGACCCTGAAGGTTAAACTGATTAACACTAACACAAACGAGAACAGCAACAACGCAGTCTATGCAAAAATACAAGCAGTAGTTAAGACAAGTGCATTAACTATGTCACCTACGAAACAGCTACCAAGTTACAACCCTAAGCTTACAGTCAATTAAGAGATTACAGGGAGCTAGGGAGGGATGGGGAGAGGTGCAGCCTGAAGAGGTGAGTCTTCAGTCGTCGCTTGAAGTGGGTCAGTGTCTCAGCTGTTCTGATCTCCACGGGGAGGTCATTCCACCATCGTGAGGCCAGAACAGACAGGAGACGTGTTCGGGAAATACATACGACAGACCAAATACATCAATCCTTTTAAACAGAAAAGGAGCTTAGATCCAATCAAAATCATCTAGTATGCTGAATACATGCATTGCATTACTAATTTAGCTATAGCCAACGGTACACTTACTAGTTCACTGCCGAAAAGCAAGACAACCAGATGACATTAATTGGTTAATGTTACACTTGGCAACAGTCAATTGGCGAACTCGTTTACAGTATTTTTGACACACCTCTATATTTGTGTACTGGCAGCTGAACATTCAGTACTAGCGAGCTATCCAACTAGCAAAACCGCCCACGTAAAGCCAGCGTGTCAGGCCAACACTGAGTCAACACTACTGACTCAACATGGATCAAGCCTAAAATGACAGTTTTAATGACAGGCTTTTGTGCTGGCTGATTAAAGTTGAACGTACTCTATTCACTTTCAGGCCATAATAGTACAGTTTAATCAATGCGTGCAAACGCAAATAACGGTGCACACATTCAGTACAATAGCACAAAATGCCTTAAACGGTATTCTTAAACACTGCTTTGAAGGATCGCTGTGAATTTTGTTTCACTTACCAGAGTATCAACCAGCTACGGCCAGAGCCATAATGGCTCTGGCTACAGCAGTGCCTTCTCCGAAGGACAACAGCGCAGAGGCTGTCGGGAAATGGTCCCAAACGCCAAATTCCTCCGGACGGAGGCACCAAACTCGTGTGGGCTACGTTACTACTGTACTTTGTACCACAAACCGTCTCTGCTTTTGTGTAACCAGCTCATACGACTAAATAAACTGCCCCGTAGACTAAACGAAAAGTAGCTGTTTTTGTGTGAGAGGGAAATGGCCGTGCAAGAATGAATAATGTGGTAATTTAAGAAAGGGAACAGTGCCGCTCCTGCCGGAACATTGTTAAGCCCCCACCAACTATGCGTACAAAACCAGTGTATAACAGCACATTCGATTTAACAGCCTTTATGGAACTGATAATAGCAAGGTTATTATCAGTTCAATAAAGGCTGTTAAATCAAATTTCATGCTGTTATGCACTGGTTTTGCACGCATAGTATTGCTACTAGATTGCTACTACTATTCATAATAATACTACTACTAATAATAATAATAATAAGGACCTTAAATGCTTACATTCCTAAGAAATTGTGCTAATTATGGAACATACTGATATTTCAAAATGTACATTCAAATTTAGTTCATGCTGTTATATTTATCACCTACACAAGCTAATTTCTATCAACTGTTCTCTAAATCTACGCCTACGTTTAGATTTATGTTATTACATTTCAGCTTAGTTCTAACATTTCGTGTCCACCATTCCTCTTAGTGAGTGGCTGCTACCGTTAGGAACCAATGTAGCTAACATTAGTTAATAATGACCATATTAAAAAGTAATGGGAACTAATCACGTTGGCCCGCACCAGCAACTAAATAGCAAATAAATGTAGCCAATATTGCTCATTTGCAATTGATTGGTAGCCCAAGAATACCACTACATTACATTTTACCGTTAATTTAATTATACCGTTAATGTCCAGTCCTGCAATGTAATGTGTGTTGTCCATCCATCCATCCATTATCTATACCCGCATTCGCGGGGGAATGTGTGCTGTATGTAATGTAAATATGACATGAATGTTGCTAGCAATGACGCGACGTGCTTTACGATTATTACCTATGTTCCAAGCCAACCAGCTAGCAAATACGCATAAAGCGACCTTGTTATAATGACCTGTTTCCCAAACAATTTGTCTTGAGCTTGATTATGAAATGCCATCCATTCAAAATACCAAAATACATCCACGTCACCGAGGCTGCGGTGAAAGTGCAGTTATTTAATCAATTCTGACCAATGGCATTTTGAGCCACTGAGGCACTGGGCTGTAGATAGAGACTGCAGACTGGAGACATGGCTGTAGGATTTCCTTTATAAAAAGATATTAAAACGTAACATTTCCCCCAAACCTATGGACCAAGACAATCATTGGTTCACATATTGCTAAACATAATGAAACTTATGATCTCAAAAAATTGACCAATGAGGTTTTCATTGGTTGTCAAAACAGCTTGGTTTGTACATAGAATTAAATGGACAGGAAGCTCTTTTGCATTCCACTCAATATGTGTAAAAGAACCTCTTTACCCCGTTACTTGCAAGGCTTCAGAGTCTAGACTTTACTGCTTGGCAGGCCTGGCCCCCTACTACTGATAGAAATGTGCCCCTACCATCTTATATACAGATGGGTGACAAATTAAAGGGAAAATCTGAATAAATGAGTGGAGAAACATAACGAATGCAGATGCTTCCATACAGGTGTGCTGCATGATACAATTAAGCAATTAACATCCTATCATACTCTGTGGCATGATTAGGTGGTACGTTCAAGAGTACCTGGTTGGGAATTTAGCCAGGACACCAGGGAATCAGGGAACCCCCTACTCTTTGTAACAAATGTCATGGGGGCTTCAACTTCACTTACCACAGTGATTCAGGACCATGGTTTAAGGTCTCATCCAAGAGACAGAATCAAGATGCACAGTGTCCCCCTCACTGCACTGGAGTTTATTTGAGGGTTTATTAGAAATCAGACTGCCCCCTGCTGGCTCACCAACAGGACTTCCAGCAGCAACTCTGTATTCCCTGGTGGTCACCCATCCAAGTACTAACCAAGCCCACACTTGCTTAGCTTCAGCCGTTCAGCAGGTGCAGGGTGCGTGGTGGTGTGGCTGCTGGCTCATGCATTACTGCAATACGTAAGGAAAAACAGAAGAGCAACTCTGCCTCAGGTGACTGAGAAAGTCAATGCAGGAACTAATCAGACAGAACAAAAAGAACAGTCCACCAACAACTACACAGAGAGGGATATTATAGTAGGGTTGGTGTGCATAAACCCCTCATTACAAAGATGAATGCACATTTGTGAGTTCAGTGGTGCAAAACCCATAGGCACTAGACTACTGAGATATGGAAAAGTGATATGATCAGATGAGTCATCCTTCATCATATTCTTGAGAAGTAGGTGATGTGTGTAGGCAGGCCATGGTATGTGTGGCAATGTTATGTGTGGCATACACCAAGAGAACGGTACAGGCCTGAATGCTTGACCCCTACTGTGAGGGGGTCCAGTGACTCTGTTATGCTGTGGGGGGCATTTTCCTGGCATGGTTTGGGTGCACTATCCCCTTAGAGGGAAAGGTCACTGCAAATCAATACAAAGTTATTCTAAGTAATCACCTTTATCGTATGATGAAACGTTTCTATCCTGATGGGAGTGGTCTCTCCCAGAATGACAATGGCCCCATCCACAAGGCACAATAGGTCACTGAACGGTTTGATAGTAATACAATGATGTGAATCATATGCTCTTTCCTTTGCGGTCACCAGATCTCAACCTATGGAAGATTTTGGACCAACGTGTTAGACAGCGTTCCCCACCACTGTCATCAAATCACCAAACGAGGGAATATATTTTGGAAGAATGGTGTTCCATCCCTCCAGCAGAGTTCCAGATATTTGTAGAATCTATGCCAAGGTGCATTGAAAGTGTTCTGGAGTCTTGTGGTGGCCCAACACATTACTAAGACACTAAGACACATGTTGGTTTTTCCTTTAATTTGTCACCCGTCTATATATATATATATATATATATATATATATATGTGTGTGTGTGTGTGTGTGTGTAGCATAATAAAATAAACATAAACAACAGTACAATATACAATTCTTCAGTGATAATTCATATAAGAAAAGTACAGGACACTTATACTGTTACTGGAATTAATATTATGTGACAAAATTTTAGAAATAAAGAATTTTTACATAAAGCCAACTATACGACTAAGATATACCATTAATGTTAGACAAGAAAAAAAATACATACATAAAAAGGTAGCCAATAAAGAACAAGAGAGAAGAGAGGGAATCCACTTTACTTTTTATGCAGTATATTCAGTGTATTACTGTATCGTATTTAAATTATTGACTATACATTGTAATTTGCGGGAGGTTTTAAGGCTTTTTTTATTTGAATGAATTTTCAGGAGAGAATAAAAAAAATCGCAAGGTCTATAGAAAAAGGTTGAATATTAGGTTAACCCAACACTCTAAAAACACTTTATGTATGTGAAAAAAGTTTGATTGCATTATGTAGATAAATCAAGCCATCTCTGATGACAGCTCTGTTCTGAAAGAATCACTTTTGTCATATGAAAATGACTACATGTCCTGTTGATTGATATCCCATATCATAAGGTTCGGGATTTCGCCCTTTAAGGCGGTGGTTCTCAAAGTCAATCCTGGAGACCACTGTGTATGCTGGTTTTCGTTCCAAACACAACCACAATCCCAGAATTTTAGCAAGCCGTTAATATTTCTTAATTGGGTGAATTTCATGTTTTAGAGGGATTTTTTCTTCCAAAGAAATCGCTCTCCAGTTTCTATGTAAACTCCATGTTTTGGAAACGCCCACTTAGGCTTACAAAGAAGTCGCCTCCACTACGGGCGGAGACCACGACGAATTCCATTCTACATGAATTCGAAGACCGATCTTCTTTGCGGTTGATTCTTTCTTGTTGTAACCAGCGCTTTCAAACCAGTATTCGCGGAAAATGTACAATAATCAGGAAGCTCACGGTGAGTAGCTGGTTCCGTTTTCCCTTATTTTTAATAGCCTGTTTATAATGGCTGCTAGGCTACTTCTGGGATCAAAGCCACGCCTGAGTGCAGCGAGTGCAGCCCTGCAACATTTCTTTCAACACTGGGAAGAATGCGGATCAAGTATTTGGCTATAAAGTGATCAACGTTTTTCAAATCATTAAGCTGCTTTGCTGCGCATGTCTTCCTTAGTTGACAAACAAGTAATTTAGTCCTGCGCTACCGTTGTTCATATTAAATGACCAAAATTGTTACACTGCGCGGTTACTTTGGACATGTTTTAATGTTGTCAAAATACCTCTTTGGAAAATAATGTGAAAGCATGCTACGGCTTTGAGAGGCAAATTGGGCTCGAGTGGTAGGCTATTTGTACCCAGCTGTCTCCAGCGTTAATGGGGAAAACTTTCAGAATTCACCGAGATCGGATGACTGTACAAAACGTCAATCAGGTGTCCGCAGTCTAATGCCTTGATTAAAAACCACACGGACGTGAATGTCGCCTGCTTAACATTTGTAGTATGAGGAGTTGCACCGTGCTGTGAAGTCCCAACCAAACAAAGTTTAATTTTTATTTATTTTTTTTAGCCATGTTTCCCCCGCAGGGGTCAAATTTCCTAGGAGCCACCGCGCCCCCTGCCAGTATGTTCGACAATGTGCCTGGGTATGAGGGCACAGCCATGGGAGGTGGTGGTATGTATAACACTTGCACGTGTACGTGCAGATGGTCATATGTGAACTGGGAATTTCACGCACATTCATGCCGCGAGCTTCCTGTTCCAGCGCATTCCATTGGATTGAGATGTGGGGACTGTGCAGACCCCTGGAAAGAACAGTATGTCCAGTAAACATGTTCCTATGGACACCACATCAGTTGCTATGATTTTATGTTAATTTGATTTTAGCTGACTTAATATTTAGTTAGGTATTACATTATTCTGGTAAAAAAAAACTACCATTAGTATTTTGGACACATTTTCATTGTTGTGAAGCAGTCTATATGCACGCTGTCAGGGTGCTGTTAGATTGTCGATCGCAGCGTTGGACAGTGTTTGTGTGCTTCCTGACTGATTTTATGTTTTTCGCCGTATAATTGTCTAACCATGATCAGGCGGATACCTACCTCCACCCGCCCCTGCTTATCCTCCACCTGCGCCTGAACCTTCACCAACACAACCGGAGTGGAAGTAAGCCTCCTAATACTGTTCTTAAACTGACATAGTGTTCAGCCACACAACCAGAGCATAAGTAAGCCTCCTAATACTGTTCTTAAACTGACATAGTGTTCAGCCACACAACCAGAGCGCAAGTAAGCCTCCTAATACTGTTCTTAAACTGACATAGTGTTCAGCCACACAACCAGAGCACAAGTAAGCCTCCTAATACTGTTCTTAAACTGACATAGTGTTCAGCCACACAACCAGAGCGCAAGTAAGCCTCCTAATACTGTTCTTAAACTGACATAGTGTTCAGCCACACAACCAGAGCACAAGTAAGCCTCCTAATACTGTTCTTAAACTGACAGTGTTCAGCCACACAAGCGGAGCACAAGTAAGGCTCCTAATACTGTTCTTAAACTGACATAGTGTTCAGCCACACAACCAGAGCGCAAGTAAGGGTTCTAATACTGTTTTTGAACTGTGTTCACCCATACATTATATTACATTTATTTGGCAGAGGCTTTTATCCAAAGTGATGTACAATAAGTGCACAACCACCCGCTTAGTTCCACCTGCTTCCTAATTTATGCACTACATTTTATTACAGTTTATCAATTATATTTAAATGTATTCACTTTCTATTATTATTATTATTAATGTATTATTTTTTATCAATTGTGTCTCTTAATTGGTCTTTTAAAAATATATATTCTATGGTAAACACTCTATTGGATTCCTGCATGATAGGTGATACGTAAATACACTTTGATTGATTGATTGAAGCAGAGTGGAAGTAAGGGTTCTCCTGCCATTGTGAAAGTGACATCATTCTCCTGCAGGAACAGAGTGGGAGGTAGTTTTGGGATTGCAAGACATCTTCAACACAACAAAGAGCATTCTCGTATTAATAACTTCTTAAAATAAAAACATGAGATCCATGCCTATAATTTTAGGTTCTCATGATATAGCATTACCATATACCATTTTCCATAACTTTTTCCTTACCTTAGGCTGTATGTATATTATTTTCTTTTTTATGTGGAACACTACAGTGACATGCTGGTGAAGTATGTATGAATATTCAGTGGGTTAGACTGTGTGGAACCCAAGCATGGATTACAGCAGGGCTGCCCAACCCTGTTCCTGGAGATCTACTGTCCTGTAGGTTTTCACGCCAAACCTAACAAAGTATACCTCATTCAACAGCTAGAGCAGGGCTGCCCAACCTTGTTCCTGGAGATGTACTGTCCTGTAGGTTTTCATTCCGACCCTAATAAAGCACATCTTATTCAACAGCTTGAGCAGGGCTGCCCAACCCTGTTCCTAGAGATCTACTGTCCTGTAGGTTTTCATTCCGACCCTAACAAAGCACACCTCATTCAACAGCTTGAGCATGGCTGCCCAACCCTGTTCCTGGAGATCTACCGGGCATTGTTAGGGTTAGAGTGAAGACCTCCAGGATGGTAGATCTCTAGGGACAGGGTTGGACCGTCCTGGTATACAGTTATAGTTGTTCTCTGTAGTTAGTAGTAGCAGTAGTTGACATCCAGACTAAACTGGAGGAATGTACCCAGAAGGAACAAGGAATTAACAGTGTCTCAGCAAAAGATTAAAAAAAGAAATGCCAAGGCTTTTCATTCACCAACTGAATTGGACATTGAGGGATGTGATTTTCTTTATCTTTTCCCCCCTGATTAATTGGGAAAGACTGATTTTTTTTAGATTCTACAGGGACAGAAGACTTTGTCATAAGCACACATAAGCAAGGGCTTTTGCACTTTGACAGCTGGAAAGATATTCAGCCATGAAGCCTGTGGCTCCCGGAGATGTGTAGGGTCTGAAAAAACTAAAAATCTGATCTCCCTGAGTGATGCAGTGGGGAAATCTCACCGCTGGCGTTTGAGAATCTGAGTGGGTGTGTTCGATGGGAGGGGTGAGAATCTGAGTGGGTGTGTTCGATTGGGGGCGGGGGGGGCGGGGGTGAGTGACATCACTGGCGTTTGAGAATCTGAGTGGGCATGTTCGATTGGGGGCGGGGGGGCGGGGGTGAGTGACATCACTGGCGTTTGAGAATCTGAGTGGGCATGTTCGATTGGGGGCGGGGGGGCGGGGGTGAGTGACATCGCTGGCGTTTGAGAATCTGAGTGGGCATGTTCGATTGGGGGCGGGGGGGGCGGGGGTGAGTGACATCGCTGGCGTTTGAGAATCTGAGTGTGTGCATTTGGATTTCTGCAGTATCCCGTCGATCAGCGAGGACACCGCCCGCGAAGCCTTTCGCCTGTTCGTGTCGAACCACTGCTGCTGGAGCAGTGGCCCTGCCAAGGACGGCATGATCACCGCCATGGACTCCTTCAACACGTACCGGGTAAGGGCCCCACCCCTTCAGCAAGTACCGGCTAAGAGCCCCACCCCTTCTACACGTACCGGCTAAGGGCCCCACCCCTTCTACACGTACCGGGTATGGGCCCCACCCCTTCTACACGTACCGGATAAGGGCCCCACCCCTTCTACACGTACCGGGTAAGGGCCCCACCCCTTCAGCACGTACCGGGTAAGGGCCCCACCCCTTCTACACGTACTGGCTAAGGGCCCCACCCTTTCACCACGTACCGGGTATGGGCCCCATCCCTCTTATATAACCACGGAGGCGTAGCCGCGTTCTGCGGGTTCTGGGGGGACTTCGACACTTATTGGGTGAGGGCCACACCCCACTTCTGTAACCACGGAAACGTAGCCGTGTTCCGCAGGCTCTAGTGGGTCCTTCAACACGTACAGGGTAAGGGCCCCACCCCTCTTCTTTTCCCACGGAAATGTGGCTGTGTTCTGCTGGCTCTGGGTCACACAGGATGCCCCTTCCCCACAAACTGAAGCAGGCCTGTTCCATCAGGATAAGTGTGTGTGCACAGTAATGCATTCAAAGTACAGAAGACCAGCACCGGTTCCTGAGAAAGTGGGGAAAAAAGTGAAAGGACAGGAAGAAAACCATTACACTGATTAGGCTGATATCAGGTTGCTGCCAAAATAAAGGAATAAAAGAAATGTCTGGCATAGTTTCACTCTCTGAAGCTCTCCACAGGCTCTTCTTTTGTTTAAAATGCCAGGGCACGCCCGAGCTTGATATGTGCAGTCCTCCGAATCGGAGTTGCAGTAGCAATAGCCATAGCAGTAGCAATTGCTGAATCTGAAAACAAGTCTAAAAATGAAAGTGTAGAATAGTCTATGGCTATAGAAAATAACTGCTTGGCAAGTCATGCCTTGAGGGCTTATATGAATGTTTGCCTGCTGCTACATTTGTGGGGATTTAAATTTAGTGTATGTCTAATCCATCAAAAGTAGGTTTTAAACTGTAATCTAGGTCCTTGTGTAATATACTGATTGCACTGTTCAAACACTATTACTTCAACTGAACTATTGTTGTTATTAAAGTTTTAGTTGTCTTCTACTGTATGCTGCAGATGACAGGTAGAAGCCATAACAGTATGATTCAGAACGTAAGGTAACAAAATCTATGCAACGTTAAAGACATCCTGGCTATTGGTTACAGTGTCCTCTATTGATTTTGCTATTAATACGTATTGTTTAGTTTTTAGAATTTATATATTTGCTTTTCTTATTTATGCATATCTCTTTAAAAGCCGATTGATGTATTGGATCAATCCATAAATAATCCTAATAATCGTGAGGAGATATCAAAGCATTTACTTATCCATTGCATAAATGTCCTCATATTTTGTGGTGTTACGTGTTGTTTTCATGATTTCCCATTTTTTCACTGACAATACCGCTTGTGACTGTGTGTGCGGTCCAGTCAAAGTGATGTCAATCGTTATGTCATTAGCCAGAATGGGATTAGTTTAAACTCAAAGCCAGGATGAGGTCTGGAATCTGTTGTCGTGGAAATAAGCCTAACGAGATTTGTGTAGTGACCCCAGAAAGCCGTATTTGTGCCATATTTACAAAAGTGTGTGTGCCCTTCTCTTTAATTCCACGTGTTGATATTATAGATTCTTTAAACTCACCAGATTCTCAGCTCTTAAAAATGTTGTGCAATTAAAATAATTTATTCAGACATGTACTGTACGTAAGGACCCAAAGCAATATTAAGATGTGATATTAAGCATTTTTTTTTTATCAGTTGAGAAATTATTATATTTTAAATTCTGTGTGTAGTAAAATTCTCATACTGCCCACTGCAAGTTGGAGCGGTATTGGTCTGAAGTGCTTATGTTAACATGGAATAATAACCTGCCAGCTGCTGTCTGTTTAGTGAGCTGTCAATCTTCTCTTGCGGAACAGACATTCCCTGCCACGTCTCCAGCTCTCACTTTTAGAAATTGCATCATGGCGCTTTTGTTCCTCCCTTTGAAACTTGAACATTGCAATTAGATTGGTCATGTATTTTCGTGAACGGGCATGATCAAATACAACACCATCGCACTGGGTGTTCTGCACACTTAATATAGCACCAGAAGTTCACGCTGACAACTGGAGTAACCTGTAGCTGAGAAGGTTATGGGACAGAAGGCACAGGAGTTGAGTATCTCATGCATTTGGAGTATCTGTGGTGATTCTGTGAACCCCACAGATACTCGGGTGATGTTACATGCGGTTTACGTTGTGCAGAGGGGTTTTCCTGGAGTACCTCTGTCATTGGTGTGCCTACAGCGCCCCCCCCTCTGTTGCTGTGACAGACCTTCACTTTTCCAGCCTAGTTCTTTTAGTGCTGCACAGTGCTATACTGTGCAATGCCTACAGCCTACAGGAAAAAGCGTTAGAACATCAGTGAAGTGCTTTCAGTGAAATCATTCCTTGTGTAAATTGAAAGGCATTGCTCTTTCGGTGAAATTGAATCTTCTCTACATTTACATTTCTGTTTATTCATTTATTTATTATTTATTATTATTTATTTATTTATTTGTGTGCTCCAGAATTGACACTCCTTATTGATGTATCACGGTTGGGCTTTCAGTTTGTATCATTGGTAAAATACATCAGTCCTTGTGTCCCTTGTTTACTGTGTTCTGCACAGCGAGTTGCACAGGTAAAATCTCTTATGCCACAGTTCTATTTACAGTGATTGTCTGGAATTGTTCTTAGTTCTCAAAGCCCTCTGATGCACAGATGTTTGAATCCATTCCTGTAGTGCTGAGTCACTGATTGGCCGAAGAGTCCACCAGCCTTGTTCTTTAGACCTTATTTAACAGCTGATTGAAAGTAAACCATAAATATATCCAGAGACATGGCAGCTCTCCAAGACTTGAGTTTGCCACTCCTATTCAAAAATGTAATCCATGCATCCATCCATCCATTATGTATACCTGCTTATACTGGGCAGGGTCCATTCATTATTTATACCCGCTTATCCTGGGCAGGGTTCATCCATTATCTATACCCGCTTATCCTGAGCAGGGTTCATCCATTATCTATACCTGCTTATCCTGGGCAGGGTCATGGTGGGTGCTAGAGCCTATCCCAGCATGCATTGGGCGAGAGGCAGGTCTACACCCTGGACAGGTCGCAGGGCACTCACCATTCACACACACTCATACCTATGGGCAGTTTAGAGTCTCCAATTAGCCTGCCTGCATGTCTCTGGAAACTGGAGTACCTGGAGGATACCCATGTGGACACGAGACGGAAACATGATGTCATCTGATGAAAACGTGCTGTGGTTTGTGAACACGGTTGGTGTGCGGGTTGTTTGTTTTGGCCTGTGGCTAGTGCTGGGAGGCCAGCAGGCCAGCGAGTGAACTGGTGCTGGAAAACGAGTGGAATTCCAGAGGCCCACAGCCTTTAAGACGGGCTTTAAGACGGGCTTTAAGATGGGCTTTAATACCTGCTTTAAGATGGGCTTTAAGACCTGCTTTAAGACCTGCTTTAAGACAGGCTTTAAGACCTGCTTTAAGACCTGCTTTAAGACCTGCTTTAAGACCTGCTTTAAGACGGGCTTTAAGACCTGCTTTAAGACAGACTTTAAGACCTGCTTTAAGACGGGCTTTAAGACGGGCTTTAAGACGGGCTTTAAGACGGGCTTTAAGACGGGCTTTAAGACGGGCTTTAAGACGAGCTTTAAGACGAGCTTTAAGACCTGCTTTAAGACGGGCTTTAAGATGGGCTTTAAGACCTGCTTTAAGACCTGCTTTAAGACCTGCTTTAAGACCTGCTTTAAGACAGGCTTTAAGACCTGTTTTAAGACAGGCTTTAAGACCTGTTTTAAGACAGGCTTTAAGACCTGCTTTAAGACAGGCTTTAAGATGGGCTTTAAGACCTGCTTTAAGACGGGCTTTAAGACAAGCTTTAAGACCTGTTTTAAGACGGGCTTTAAGACAGGCTTTAAGACCTGTTTTAAGACAGGCTTTAAGACCTGCTTTAAGACGGGCTTTAAGATGGGCTTTAAGACGGGCTTTAAGACGGGCTTTAAGACGGGCTTTAAGACAGGCTTTAAGACCTGCTTTAAGACCTGCTTTAAGTCGGGCTTTAAGACCTGCTTTAAGACGGGCTTTAAGACGGGCTTTAAACCTGCTTTAAGACAGGCTTTAAGACGGGCTTTAAGACCTGCTTTAAGACCTGCTTTAAGATGGGCTTTAAGACCTGCTTTAAGACGGGCTTTAAGACCTGCTTTAAGACCTGCTTTAAGACGGGCTTTAAGACCTGCTTTAAGACAGGCTTTAAGATGGGCTTTAAGACCTGCTTTAAGACCTGCTTTAAGACCTGCTTTAAGACAGGCTTTAAGACAGGCTTTAAGACCTGCTTTAAGACCTGCTTTAAGACGGGCTTTAAGACCTGCTTTAAGACCTGCTTTAAGACAGGCTTTAAGACCTGCTTTAAGACGGGCTTTAAGACGGGCTTTAAGACGGGCTTTAAGACGAGCTTTAAGACGAGCTTTAAGACCTGCTTTAAGACGGGCTTTAAGATGGGCTTTAAGACCTGCTTTAAGACCTGCTTTAAGACAGGCTTTAAGACCTGTTTTAAGACAGGCTTTAAGACCTGCTTTAAGACAGGCTTTAAGATGGGCTTTAAGACCTGCTTTAAGACGGGCTTTAAGACAAGCTTTAAGACCTGTTTTAAGACAGGCTTTAAGACCTGCTTTAAGACGGGCTTTAAGACGGCTTTAAGACGGGCTTTAAGACGGGCTTTAAGACGGGCTTTAAGACGGGCTTTAAGACAGGCTTTAAGACCTGCTTTAAGACCTGCTTTAAGTCGGGCTTTAAGACCTGCTTTAAGACGGGCTTTAAGACGGGCTTTAAACCTGCTTTAAGACAGGCTTTAAGACGGGCTTTAAGACCTGCTTTAAGACCTGCTTTAAGATGGGCTTTAAGACGGGCTTTAAGACCTGCTTTAAGACGGGCTTTAAGACCTGCTTTAAGACCTGCTTTAAGACCTGCTTTAAGACAGGCTTTAAGACAGGCTTTAAGACCTGCTTTAAGACGGGCTTTAAGACCTGCTTTAAGACCTGCTTTAAGACCTGCTTTAAGACAGGCTTTAAGACCTGCTTTAAGACGGGCTTTAAGACCTGCTTTAAGACCTGCTTTAAGATCTGCTTTAAGACCTGCTTTAAGACAAGCTTGAAGACAAGCTTGAAGACGGGCTTTCGCTCTGCTTGTGCCCCCTGCAGTACCGCCTGGAGACGTTCACCGAGGCCAGGGCCACAGAGTGGGCTCACGAGCAGTACAACGGCAAGTACGCTGCGGACCAGGAACAGCAGACCCGGAACACCGGGGCGGGAACACCAGGGCGGGAACACCGGAGGGAGAACACCAGGGCGGGACCACTGGGGCGGGAACACCGGGGCGGGAACACCGGGGGGAGAGCACCAGAGTGGGAACACCGGGGGGAGAACACCGGAGCGGGAACACCAGAGTGGGAACACCGGGGCGGGAACACCGGGGGGAGAGCACCAGAGTGGGAACACCGGGGGAAGAACACCGGAGCGGGAACACCAGAGTGGGAACACCGGGGGGAGAGCACCAGAGTGGGAACACCGGGGGGAGAACACCGGAGCGGGAACACCGGGGCGGGAACACTGGAGGGAGAGCACCAGAGTGGGAACACCGGGGGGAGAGCACTAGAGTGGGAACACCGGAGCGGGAACACCGGGGGGAGAATACCGGGGGGAGAACACCGGAGTGGGAACACCGGAGCGGGAACATCGGGGGGAGAATACTGGGGCAGGAACACCGGGGGGAGAACACCGGGAGGAGAACACTGGAGTGGGAACACCATTTATTCAAGCTTATCAGAAAGTTTGAGCAAATTTGAATCTGACTAGGTTTGGCCAAACTTCTACCTAGCGCCAGCAGTAATTTCATGAATCTGAGTCCTTTGTTTATTTCATTTTTAGGATAATCTCATCCTGTTTATCGCCCTTATTTCATTCTTTCTTTATTTCTGCTGTCACCAATTAATTCGTTTGTGGCCTTGCTTGCTGTTGCTGTTGGTGGTGGTGTCTCAAACCTGGCCTGGATTTGTCTCCTTAGGTCAGCCTGTGAACGCCTATACGCAGCCTGCTCCAGGGCCCTGGGACATTCAAGTGCAACCCCCCGCCCACTTTCAGGAGCAGAGCACACACGTCATGGTTCCTTACACCTCTTCGGTCAAGGTATGCCCCCTGCTGGGCGATGAGAGAACATACATTTTTGAGTGAAACATAGCATAATTATGCACATCCAACTGGCTTCTTCAGGTGCAGGGCAAAAGAATGAGACAATGAATACATACTGAATACCTGCACACCAGCAAATGCTCCCCGGTGGTCGGATAATGGATTAGGATTAAGTTTTTAGTCTGTGATTATCTGTGTATGGCGTGACTGTGAAGTCCAGGGTGTTCAGAATGGGTTCTGTGCGGGAGAACAATGCTGGGAGGCAGTGTAGTATAATGGGTGAGGTGCTGGGCTTGTAGCCTAAAGGTAACAGGTTTAATTCCCAGATGGGACACTGCTGTTGTACCCTTGAGCAAAGGTCCTTAACCTGCCTTACTTCAGTATATATCCAGCTGTATAAATGGATGCAATGTAAAAAAATAAAAGTAAAAAGTTGTGTAAGTCGCTCCGGATAAGAGCGCCTGCTTAATGCACTGTGTAACATACTGTAATGATTACACTCCGTCACACACGCAGTCTCCTTCCTGCAGGAATGCCATGAGTGCCTGGGCCGGGGCAGGGAGCCCTGCTCGGAATGCGCCGGAGCCGGAAACGTAAGCCCGCAAGTCCGCCTCTCCCTCCCTCCCTCCCTCCCTCCGTCTCTCCCTCCGTCTCTCCTCCATCTCTCCCTCCCTCCCTCCCTCCGCCTCTCCCTCCCTCCCTCCCTCCATCTCTCCCTCCGTCTCTCCTCCATCTCTCCCTCCCTCCCTCCCTCTGCCTCTCCCTCCCTCCCTCCCTCCCTCCCTCCTCCCTCTCCCTCCGTCTCTCCTCCACTCTCCTCCCTCCCTCCCTCCGCCTCTCCTCCTCCTCCCCTCCCTCCCTCCCTCCCTCCTCTCTCCTCCGTCTCTCCCTCCCTCCCTCCTCCGTCTCTCCTCCGTCTCTCCCTCCCTCCCTCCCTCCCTCCGTCTCTCCCACCCTCCGCCTCTCCTCCGTCCTCTTCCTCCCACCCTCTCTCCTCCGCCTCTCCCTCCCTCCCTCCGCCTCTCCCTCCTCCTCTCTCCTCCGTCCTCTCCCTCCCTCCCTCCCTCTCTCCTCCGCCTCTCCCTCCCCTCCCTCCCTCCTCCCTCCGCCTCTCCCTCCCTCCCTCCCTCCGTCTCTCTCCCTCCCCCCTCCCTCCCTCCCTCTCCTCCATCCGTCTCTCCTCCATCTCTCCTCCCTCCCTCCCTACGTCTCTCCTTCGTCTCTCCCTCCCTCCATCTCTCTCTCCCTCCTTCCCTTCAGCTTGAGAACACTTTGAGGTGCATCTCTCTGAATTTACCATACCTGAGGTAATGGCAGGTCACACAGCTGAACAAAGCTGGTTTCCTTTCTCATTGTGTGTATTAATATTAATTTTCTGGTACGTCCGCACCCTGTCCCACACAGAAAGTGTGCTGGGTGTGCAATGGGGCTGGAGTGCGGACCGGGGACGACCAGTGCAACCACTGTAACGGGAGAGGAAGAGAAAAGTGAGTGGGCCAATTCCTGGATTTGGGTGATATTCCATAAAATTCCCAGCCCTGATATTCCATAAAATTCCCCGCCCTGGTCCTGGAGAACTACAGGATCTGCTGTTTGTGTCCTTATTCTGCACTGAACTGATCAACAGAAGCAGGTGATGCCACAGTAAAATATTCATAAGTGCACTTTGTCAAACTCACAGCTGTCGAGATCAGAGATATTCTCTGTTACTTCTGGAGAGCTGCAGAAAATGTGTCTGTTGTATATTTTGTTTGGCAGCAGTTGAAGAGTTGTTTGAAGCAGTTTATTTCACAGTGAACACACCTCACCTGCTTTTGTCAATCTGAATTGATTTCCTGCTTTTATGGTGTACACTACCGGTCAAAGGTTTTTGTGCATGCATTATTTTCAAGCAATCAGAGATTAAAAAAATTTATTTGACAAAAAAGACATCTAATTCTGAGATTAAATTTTTCAGCCAAACATTACTTTTTGAACTCAGAAATGTAGGTCAGTATTCTGTGAAGTAAAAGATTCCTTTTAACTTCTGACTATTCACTCCTTACCTTGTGCCATTTGAAATCATTTACAGGAGTTAAACTGCTTAAAGTTCACGAAAATCAGAGTAGTAAAACACGAGTGAAGCGTGCTAAAGCCTTTGAGCGGAAGCGTAGCTCTCCAGGACCAGAGAGCCCTGATCTGGGGCACCGCCGCACTGCTGGCTGAAATTCACACAGCGCCCCTGCCACCCTAACCCTGCCCTGCCCTGCTCTCTTTCCCTGCAGCTGCTCCGCGTGCCAAGGGCACGGGTCCAAAGAGTGCGACGCCTGCAGAGGCAAGCGGCAGCTCCACGTCTACATCCAGCTCAACGTCAAATGGCGAGTCTCTCCCCTCCGGCCGGCGTCGTGCTCGCGTCCGCTCAGGCGGTTAAACGCAGGACCTCCCACCAGTCCTGGCAGACGTATACCCCCACCCACCCGCTCCTGCAGACGTATACCCCCCCCCCACCCGCTCCTGCAGACGTATACCCCCTCCCCAACCCGCTCCTGCAGACGTATACCCCCACCCACCCGCTCCTGCAGACGTATACCCCCTCCCCACCCGCTCCTGCAGACGTATACCCCCTCCCCACCCACCCGCTCCTGCAGACGTATACCCCCTCCCCACCCGCTCCTGCAGACGTATACCCCCTCCCCCCACCCGCTCCTGCAGACGTATACCCCCTCCCCACCCGCTCCTGCAGACGTATACCCCCTCCCCACCCGCTCCTGTAGACGTATACCCCCTCCCCACCGCTCCTGCAGACGTATACCCCCACCCACCCGCTCCTGCAGACGTATACCCCCTCCCCCACCCGCTCCTGCAGACGTATACCCCCCCCCCCGCTCCTGCAGACGTATACCCCCTCCCCCACCCGCTCCTGCAGACGTATACCCCCTCCCCCACCCGCTCCTGCAGACGTATACCCCCTCCCCACCCGCTCCTGCAGACGTATACCCCCTCCCCACCCGCTCCTGCTTTTCGTGACACGCTCATAAATGAGTGCAGAAACTCGGTGAAGACTGGCTGGAAGTGAGTAGCGCTTCTGACTGGAAAACGGTTTCTGTGGTAAACTCCCTGTGAGAATCTGCCCAGTGTCTGAGCTGGCGAGGGAGGTCTTGATCTTTTCGAGATCTGACCATTTGGGTTCCAGGACTAGAGCCTGATAGCCCTTTCAGAAGGCATCAGCAAGAAAAATCGGTCAGAGTAGTCCTCATAAGAGATGTCTTCTTGTAAAAAACTTTGTTGTTTTTTTTAAAAGATCTGTACAGCATGTTGCGGTGTCATTTTATAACCATAGTTGAATGCATTCTGTGTGGAATTACATTTTATGTGGTTTGCAGATCTTGTTTTCTGTACAGCTAAGCCTAAGATAGATATACTTGTGGTTTCAAATTCTTAATATTCTTAACATTTCTGTCTACACTCTCCAGGACCAATAACAAGGATGACTTTGTCGTGGAACAGTCAAGTGGTTTGAAGGTTGAGAACTTGAACTCGGTGTCTGGGAAAGAACTCTTCAAAGACACGCAGTACCTGGTATTGAGCCTGTCTCTGACTCTAACTAACCGCTAGTGTGTGCGTGTGCCCACGTGTGCTTACGTGTGTCTGGGCCAAACTGCCATCGGTCACAAGGGATGCTGTAGCCGGTGGTTGTGGGTAATGGAGTCAGTTTGCTGTGCTGTAGTTCAGTGTGAGGCTTGAGCTGTGGAATGTAGTCTCGGTCTGGAATGTATCAGATGATTCAGGTGTGGCGCTGCCTGTGGGTGTGGCTCCAGCAACACTAAGCAAACCTGGGTGCAATATTCATTACAACGGCAGTAACTCTGTGCATGCTGCGAAAAGTAGAAAAATCTTGTAGTATGATAGATCATTGCAAATCCCCCCCCCCCCCCACAACTGCATGGAATAGATACCTCTGAGCTGAAAGGAAGTGCGTGGGGTAATGAGCAGTTTCCCAAACTCTCTGAACCCATGAGTCCCACTTAATTTACTGGGATGGCCCGCCCACACCCCTTTATTAATATTTACCCTTATGAAGTTTCCTTACAAAGCCTTATTAATGCGCAAATACAGAAACGTCACCTCAGCTCCTGTACCCCTCTCACAGTCCACCAGGCGGGTCCAACCCACGGTTTGGCAAGGGAACGGCGGGGGGGGGGGGTAAGTAAGGGGTGCAGGACTGTGCCAGGGTAATGATCTAACCTGGCGATCCCTGGTGTCCTGTGTGGTGCAGGTGTTCCCGGTGATGGGGTTCCCCGATCCGGCAGTGGGACAGGCCGCAGAGAGGCTAGTGAGGGAACATCAGAACAAGTACTCCCAATCAGCACGCATCCTGCAGCAGGTACGTCCCCCGACTCGCTTCCGCCCCGGCCCCCCAGCTCCACTCCGCCCCTCCCACTCCGCCCCGGCCCCCTTGCTTTGCCCCGCCCCCTCCCACTCCGGCCCCTCCCGCTTTCCCCTCCCACTCCAGCCCTCCCGCTTTGCCCCGGCCCCTCCCACTCCAGCCCTCCCCTTTGCCCCGCCCCTCCCACTCCAGCCCCTCCCACTTTGCCCCGGCCCCTCCCACCCGGCCCTCCCCTTGCCCGGCCCCTCCCACTCCGGCCCCTCCCCTTTGCCCGGCCCCTCCCCTTGCCCGGCCCTCCCTCCGGCCCTCCCCTTTGCCCCGGCCCCTCCCACTCGGCCCCTCCCGCTTTGCCCCGGCCCCTCCCCTCTGGCCCCTCCCGCTTTGCCCCGGCCCTCCCATCCTCGGCCCCTCCCGCTTTGTCCCAGGCCCCTCCACCTGGCCCCTCACCGCTTTGCCAGCCTCGTCTCTGTAAGCCATCACTCTTTTTTCCCTAAAGGCAGCCTTTGGGGAAGTTTTAATGTCAGTAATTATTTTTTAACCTGAGAGGCACAACCTCATCCAGATTTCTTGTACACGCACTTCAGTGCTAACTTTAAAACGCATGTGATCAGTCACTCTTACACCTAAAAGATGATGCTAAAATGATAACTTTTCCAATGTTTCTCTCCTTTTAGCGACAGACTATAGAACTGATTCCCATCACCAAAGTGACGTACAAGTGGAAAGGCGGTACACACACCTACTTTGTCTATGGGAACGAGTTCCTGGTCAGCACCGAGGACTACCCAGCTACCTGCTGTTGCACTGTCATGTAATTACTCCTTGTGTATGAAAACAATGATGACTGTACTAAATTGCTGCCAAACCATAGATATTCACCCTCTGTATGCAGTGTACCATAGAATAGTATAGCAAAGCAAAATAGAATGCAAAATTTAGGTTAGGCAGCTGTTGATTACTTTAGGAGTCAAGAGTATTTTATGCAGTGTTATGACTATATAAATATGTCTACGTGTGTATTCGGAACAGATTATCCTACATCTATCTCTTTTTGCATGCGCCATCTCATTGTGGAATTGGCAATTGCAAATTATGCCTTGTGTTTTTGAGTGCAAAGGTCAGCCACTGATACCGGTTGAGAGCCAAAAGAGTCTGAAAATGTATTCATTGGTTGTGAGCGTTTACCCCTTTGCAGAAATGGTGCAACTGGGACTAGCTCGCTTGCTAACATCCAAAAAACAAAGCTGTGCGTATTTCATTAGCTGCTGGTGGGAGCTTATGATGTAGAAAATAGTTTGTTGGCTATCTGGCTAAGTTAAATGTGGAAAAACTAAGAGTAACATGTTAGAAATGCTTTGGGTGGTGAAACAGGTTTGCACTGTATATTATGGGATTTTGAAGGTGAGAGCTTTCATTGTGTCGGAGGGACACAGAACTGACTTCGCTACATCCAAGGAACAGAGTGGCCAAATAATTCTGTTACAAAGCTGCTATTCATGACCCTTTGGCCAACCACAACCTGGAGAGTTTCAGCAAATGATGTTGCATCTGGAATGTCTTTCATTCTGAGATGTGTGTTTTATTTTACTGAAGTTATCCTTGCTTGTGTGATGTGAAACAGAATACCAGTTAACCTCAGAACCTTTAACCCATCTCCACAGTCCTAAGTGCCAGAAAACAGGAAATTATTCACTCTCTTTAAAAATGATTACATTGACTTTTGACTTTTCCTCGGTGGGGTTGGGGGGGGGGGGGGGTCAGGGCTATGGTTATCATGTAAAGTATTCTGGCAGTCTGTTAAATTTTTTAAAATATATATATGTGAAAGGTGCCTATAAAACATTTAATCAGAAGATGGCTGAATCTAACCTTTACTGGACTTTTACTGCCTTTTAAATGTAATTCTGATCTATTCATGTTTGTGCTGTATTGATTTGACACATTGGGTAGAGTACCACTACTGTCAGGAAACGAGGTGCTGAAGACCATCATTGGATGTTCGTCGTTGGGTGATCTTCACAAAAGGCCGAGCTAGTCTTTTAGTCTTCCACATCATTTTTTAAAACTGTTGAAGCCTTGAATTTCAAGTGAAAGGTTCAGCCACACATTATTCACCC
This sequence comes from Anguilla rostrata, assembly GCF_018555375.3. NCBI lineage: Eukaryota > Metazoa > Chordata > Actinopteri > Anguilliformes > Anguillidae > Anguilla > Anguilla rostrata. The sequence continues at coordinate 1,743,703 of NC_057945.1, forward strand.
TCTGTACACAATGTACAGGTTTGATGCAATGAGGAGTGGCAACCACAGAAATGTACTCAGTGAGGTTTGACAAGCCTGAAGTAAATCTGGTATTTAGACTGGGTTTAAAGTATTCTTCTCTCTCTAACCACTGGTTTCCCTCTGGAAGCTGCCTTTAAAGCCTGGACGGCCAGATTGAGATGCACGTCGTGTCAAATGTTGTAGCCTATACAGAAATAAAGATGCAAAAATGTTGTGTAAATCGCCAATAAATAAAATGGAAAGGATCAGATTCTGAGTTGTTTATAATTATTATTGCTAAGGTGCATCCATTTTTAACACGGGAGACTGCTGAGAAACCAATACATGTTTTTATAATGAGCAGGCTTGACTGCTGTAATGCCCTTTACACATAACTCCTGCTTCAAAAGAATTTTGTTGACTACCTATTCGTTATAGTATTATTTTAAAATTCTTATTTTATTTAATAAGTCTCTTCATCACCTAGCTCCCCCCACCCCTACCAGTTTGGTTCCTTCTAGGGTATGGGCCTAACAGGGCCCTCAGATCCACTGGTTATAACCTATTATTCACACCTAGATACAGGACTCAGTGTCTGTGGCCCCAGCCCTTGGAGGGTCTGAGGACTGTTTGGGCTTTGGATGGGTTAAAAAGGAACTTAACACATACCTTTTTAGTATTGCTTTTACTTGAATTCTTACTCATTTACATTTTATTGTACTGCCTCTTTTACATTTTGTTGTATTTCTTTGTATGTTCTGAACTTATCTGTTCTTTTAATTCATGGTGAAGCAGTTTGTGTAGCACTAAGGAGTATGACATCTGCTATATAAAGTATGATTGATTGATTCCATTCAGCCACACTTGATACAGTGTATTCGTCCGTTTAAGTGCAGGAGGCCGACCAATTGGAATTGGTTCACCTCTTTTAATGCCGTTCTTTATTTTTCTTTATTTTGTCTGCAGTCCTTCACTGATACGCCTTGCTGCATTATTTATTTTATTTTTAGCTCTTTGCTTTAGCTACATCCAGAAGCTTCCGGTTGTTCCCTTTCTTGTGTTTGATCATTGACATTTCTCAGAAAGAAAAAAAAAACATTCTGATGCTACTTCCGCAGAGGATGAAGTTTCGCTTTTGAAAAAGTGAAACTTTGAGCCCAGCGACGCAGAAACTTCCTGCAGTAGACGTGAGAGACCCACAAGAAGAAATGGATAGACGCCATTTGTTAAGGTGAGCTTTTAATACCCGAAATAATGATAAATAACTTAAGCGTGTAAAAGCCTTTTCTCACTGTTGAACAACGGCAGGTTACTGTTGCGCTGAGGAGAGCAATGCCGATCGGGAATATGTTTTCTGAGAATACACTGCTGTGTGCGTCTGAGCGGAATTTCCTCATTTCACCGAGTTATAGCCTAAATCGTCGTAGGTGGATGTTTTAATGTCGAAATGTATTTGACAGCTACGTTGTGTTTCATTATTTCTGAGGCATAGTTCTGCACCAGCAGGCTATCCTATAAATTAGCGATGAATTGTCATCGATGGAAATTAAGATATTCTTCTTCTTCTTCTTTCGGCTGCTCCCGTTAGGGGTCGCCACAGCGGATCAGATCCGCATATTTGATTTGGCATGTTTTTACATCGGATGCCCTTCCCGACGCAACCCTTCCCATTTATCCGGGCTTGGGACCGGCACTAGGAATGCATTGGGTTGCGCATCCCCAGTGGCTGGGACTGGGTTATTGAAATCAAGACTAATAGCCTAAGGTTTGGATACAATCAGCATTTGTCAACAGTTTAATCACGTGGATTGAACCGAGTGTCAAAGTTCCGGCCTAACTTTGATTTCTTCCCATCCAAAGAGAATGTCCAGTTAATGCATTAATAAAGAAGAAAGTGGTCAGATGCTGTCGTTTAAATTTACTTAAGCTTACGGGTAAATAGTTTCATACATGGGTAAACCGATGTCGGTTAACATCATCGAGTTATGAGCCAAACATGGGTACAAAATACTTCAATCTATTTCACGTTTAATTTAATTAAATCAGGTGGATGGCTGGGACCAGCAACGTTTTATGACAGGCTGGAATTACTTTACTGATTTTCACGTTTGAACAGTAGGCCTACGTGTGTATTTTGTCAAGTATTTAAGAAATATTAAGCATACTCAAATGGGGAAATTCCGGATGGCACATTAGACTACGCTGTGCAGGATACTATGAACTGTATTTCCGTATTACGAAATTGAAATTTCGTAATGAATGTCATCGTATTTTTATCATTTATAATGATGACAGTTAACATGCTACGCAGATGGGAGTGATGAGGTAGTGTGTAAAACTTGCATACTGTATACCTGGGGTGCAAATAAAATGACTTTTGTTCCCAGCAATTACCTCAGTTTTAGTTTTCCGACCGCTCTATAAACTACGCTGGTTTACTCCTGTGCCTGAGCTCAGAAAAATCTTTTTGATACACTGGCAGTCTGCGGCTGTAGCTGATTGAGCTAATTAAATAAGAGCAGTTGGCACAAAATCCTGAAACGGATTGGCCCTTGTTGTGGACTAGGGCCGTTGCGTTATATTTCATTATCAACTATTCCCCCCTCACCATTTCATTGAAATACTTTGAAATCTAATAGCTTTGATCTTTGAATTCACCAATAGTGAAGGTTGTTTCATCGGTTTAAATGAATGATGAATGTAATGTAAAACGAATGTGCATTGTTGGTCATACTGGCTACCACTGGACTGTGATTGCTTCATCGACCGAACAAGGGCCTTAGCATTACGAAAGGGGATGAACGTACATTTCCCACACTTGCCAAATGCTCAACAAAAAATAACTGAAACTGAAACGGTTAATAATCTGTCTTCCTGTCTTGCCAGTGACCAAGATGAAAACCCAGCACCGCAATATCAAAGTGTCCCCAGCTCAGGTATTTTTAATAACACTGTTAATGATACATTTTTCATTTATGATGATCTCAAACATGTGGAAAAAAATCTCTGAACACAAGTAAATTATATTTTTATTTCTCAATATTCTTTTCAGTGCTGTTTGTTTCTAAGCTTTTACAAACTGACAGAACAAGTATATAAACAGTAAAAAGGGCCTTATTATGGTGTAATGATACTCTCTGTAGATCTTGTTTGAAGTATTCAAACAAGGAAGTGAGAGGCCGTCTTTATAATTATGCTGCAGCCTTATTGGCAGAATGGTCTGGATTTGTGGAGTCAGCAGCATTGCTGTGGAAGTGATCATTATTGCCACAGTTTAAAATAAGTTAATCTGACCTTATGGCACAAATCAGCGTTTGTGTTTTAGTCAATATTTCATGTTTAACACAGGTAAAAGCCAACTACAGAGAAATTACAATAAAGCTAACATGTCTGAAAATGAGAAGAACATGAATAAAGAATGTATGAATGCAGGGCTTATGAACAGAGGAGAAACAGGCTTTAAAATAAAGGATCAAATTTTGCTGTGACCTTTCACCAGGGTCCCAACTTATCAGCTAGGTTCCATACGGTGCACAGTAAACAGTCCTGGTTCATTATAGCAGCTTCGCTTGCTTGGCCTGAAAGAACTTCTCTTATTGAGGTGAAACAGCAGCTAGGCAAAGACAGAAGTAACAAAAGGAGAAACAAATGCTCTTTGTTTGCATGCAGGGCCTGTGGATCCAAACCAGCCAGAGGCTGGCGGGGCTACAGCGCCCCCTGCAGACTTGATGGATAAAGTGCCAGGTTATGAAGGCATAGGAATTGGAGGATATGGTGAGTGATGGCATGCTAGCGTCTGTCATAAGTGAGCTGTGCTACACTGAAGAAGCAGCAAGTCCCTACTTTACAGTGTTTTCTCTTTTTTTCTCTCTCTTGTCTGTCAACGCCAGACCTGCCTTACCAGGGTCCACCCCAGGCTCCAGGTCCCGGAAGCCCGGGCCCACCAGTCGGTGACTGGCGGTAAGGAAATGAGCCCGTTCTCAGTAAATGCCTGGAGAAATAATCCTCCTGCAGATGCTAGCAGGAAAACACACAGATTAAAGTGAAAAATGCGCAAACAGAGTTGATCGCCGACTCAGTTGCATTTGGAAGTAAAAAGTCCATTGATGGGATAACCTGGTCATTCAGTACATTCAGGTACTCAGCTGACTTCATTTTATTGCCGCATAATGTTGCTGAGCCTAGACCTGACCCATTGAAGCAACCCCAGATCATAACACTGCCTCCAGAGGCTTGTACAGTGGGCACTGTCCAAAAAAATCCAAACAGCGACTTTTTTTTTTTACCAGGCAGTGTACATTCAAAAAGTGACGATTTTCACTACTACTCAGAATGGTGTTCTTTCATATAATCATTGGTAGTTCCTTGAAATTCTCAGGAATCCACGTCAAAGTCTTAAAATTTTACTATGATCTGCAGAAGTAGCTTTGCATGTCTTTCACAGCCAAATTGGCTTATCTCCTCTAGCTTTGCCTATCTCATGTAGATTATAAGTCATTGATTAAAATCTTCCTCTCCCCGAAGCATGCAGAATTGGTACTTTTATTGTCCCACACACCTCTGATTGGCTCAAGGATTGTCCAATGAGTGTTCAGGAAAATTGTCTGCCTGAACGTGTGAATAAAATGGAGCTTCATTTCACTGTATTTATTTCCCAGAATTCCCTCCATCAGCGAAGAGGTGGCGAAAGAGGCTTTTCTCGAGTATGCTGCCAGCAAGTGCTGCTACAGCAAAGGCCCCGCGAAAGAGATGGTCTTCACTGACCTGCAGGCCCACAACACATACAGGGTCAGTGCGGATGGCCCAAGGGCGAAGACTGATGGGTCAAGCTTAGGGCTGACTGTGGCTACTAGCTGTGTCTGCTCAATGCCTTTTCATTATGGTAGCAGCCATGCTATTCTCCTCACTATGGTAGCAGCCATGCTATTCTCTTCACTATGGTAGCATCCATGCTATGCTTTTCACTATGGTAGCTAGTAATCTGTACTGTATGTTGGTAGTTAGTCACAATCAATGATGTCACAGGAATCGCCTGTGTAAGGGCTGTTGGTCTATTGCACCTTCTCACAGTACCGGCTGGAGACCTTCACTGAATCCCGCTCTACGAAATGGGCCAGCGAGCCGTACACGGGTAAGAAAAGCACGCCGCTGGGATTACATTTCCCGTAGACACGTGTGTGCGCACGCATGTGTGTGTGTGTGTGTGTGTGTGTGTGCACGCACGCGCGAGTGTGTGTATTAGTATGTTGGTGAGTGTGAGTGTGAGTGTGCGTGTATATGTATGCGCATATGTGTTTGAGTGTGTGTAGGTGTATGTGTGTATGTGTGTGTGTGAGAGAGAGAGAGAGAGAGAAAGAGAGTAAATGCTTTGCAGGGTTAGCACTAGTCTAAAGGCCTGCTCTGCCTCACAGGTCAGATAGTGGATGGGTATATGGGCGTGCCTCCGGGACCCTGGGATATCGCTGTTAGTTTTCCAACCTTGTTTCAGGACAACAAAAAGGAGGTCCGCGTTCCCCACACCTCCTCTGTAAAGGTACGGCAGTAATAACATTCCCCTCACACTCCTCTATAACGGTACGGCAGTAATAACATTCCCCTCACACTCCTGTAACGGTACGGCAGTAATAACGTTCCCCTCACACTCCTCTATAACGGTACGGCAGTAATAACATTCCCCTCACACTCCTCTATAACGGTACGGCAGTAATAACATTCCCCTCACACTCCTGTAACGGTACGGCAGTAATAACGTTCCCCTCACACTCCTCTATAACGGTACGGCAGTAATAACATTCCCCTCACACTCCTCTGTATAGTGGGATATATTGTAGTTTTCATATAAATACCAGCATATTGGTATAGTGGGATATACTGTAGTTTTCATATAAATACCAGCATATTGGTATAGTGGTATATACTGTACTTTTCATATAAATACCAGCATATTTGTATAGTGGGGTATACTGTAGTTTTTATGTAAATGCCAGAATATTGGTATAGTGGGATATACTGTAGTTTTCATATAAATACCAGCATATTGGTATAGTGGGATATACTGTAGTTTTCATGTAAAAACTAGCATATTGGTATAGTGAAATATACTGCAGTTTTCATATATATACCAGCATATTGGTATAGTGGGATATACTGTAGTTTTCATGTAAATACCAGCATGTTGGTATAGTGGGATATACTGCAGTTTTCATGTAAATACCAGCATACTGGAGTAGTGGGATATACTGTAGTTTTATCATAAATACCAGGAGATTGGATTGGAGTAGTGGGATATACTGTAGTTTTAGCATAAATACCAGCAGATTGGATTGGAGTAGTGGGATATACTGCAGTTTTCTTATAAATGCCAGCAGATTGGATTGGAGTAGTGGGATATACTGAAGTTTTAGCATAAATACCAGCAGATTGGATTGGAGTAGTGGGATATACTGCAGTTTTCTTATAAATGCCAGCAGATTGGATTGGAGTAGTGGGATATACTGTAGTTTTAGTATAAATGCCAGCAGATTGGAGTAGTGGGACACTGTAGTTTTAGCATAAATACCAGCAGATTGGCGTTGTGGGATATACTGTAGTTTTCATGTAAATACCATCATATTGGAGTAGTGGGATATACTGTAGTTTTCTTATAAATGCCAGCAGATTGGATTGGAGTAGTGGAATATACAGTAGTTTTAGCATAAATACCAGCAGATTTGATTGGAGTAGTGGGATGTACTGTAGTTTTAACATAAATACCAGCAGATTGGATTGGAGTAGTGGGATATGCTGTAGTTTTAGCATAAATACCAGCAGATTGGATTGGAGTAGTGGGACATACTGTAGTTTTAGCATAAATGCCAGCAGATTGGATTGGAGTAGTGGGATATACTGCAGTTTTATTATAAATACCAGCAGATTGGATCGGAGTAGTGGGATATACTGTAGTTTTAGCATAAATACCAGCAGATTGGATTGGAGTAGTGGGATATACTGTAGTTTTAGCATAAATACCAGCAGATTGAAGTAGTGGGATATACTGTAGTTTTATTATAAATACCAGCAGATTGGATTGGAGTAGTGGGATATGCTGTAGTTTTAGTGTAAATACCTGCAGATTGGATTGGAGTAGTGGGATATACTGTAGTTTTAGCATAAATACCAGCAGATTGAAGTAGTGGGATATACTGTAGTTTTATTATAAATACCAGCAGATTGGATTGGAGTAGTGGGATATACTGCAGCTTTATTAGAAATACCATCAGATTGGATTGGAGTAGTGGGATATACTGTAGTTTTAGCATAAATACCAGCAGATTGGATCGGAGTAGTGGGATATACTGAAGTTTTAGCATAAATACCAGCAGATTGGATTGGAGTAGTGGGATGTACTGTAGTTTTAGCATAAATACCAGCAGATTGGATTGGAGTAGTGGGATATACTGTAGTTTTAGCATAAATACCAGCAGATTGGATTGGAGTAGTGGGATATACTGTAGTTTTAGTATAAATACCAGCAGATTGGGTGTTCTTTCTGTCTCTGTCATGTTGTCTATTTTCAAAGCTCATATGTGCTGCAGTGGAAATTCTCCTCTAATGACCTTCTCTCCCCACCCTTAGGGTTGTCACTCTTGCATGAGTCTCGGCCGAAATCCTTGTAGGAAGTGTGTGACGTCAGGAATGGTAATGCCTTTTTCTTTTCCACCTCCATTACAAATGTTGATTAGACCTGAGTGAAAACAATATTTCAAATGCATTAACCCTTAAGGCACAAGGAAAATTCCAGCAGATTAGTTTCACTGATATTCGGAAGAAAATTGTTCTTTAGTTTGATCTTGTGATTTGAAATGGCGATGTTTCATTGAAAATTCTCTGGGATCTGCCGGGTTTCTCAAATTTGACCAGAAACGAAAGGGGTCCAGCGTTTTCAAACGCATCTTCTTCACATCTTAAACGCTGATGAGAACAATTGGCTGTGGCCACGGTGGCCTGTTCGCTGTAGGCCTGTATGGAAGGATTATCCTGTGTGTCTCTGTCCCGCCTGTACCCACCGTATGATGAAGACCCTGCCGGCTCGTTTCACCCTTGTGGGCGCGGTCACAGACCTGTGCGTCTCGGCCAAGTCCACAGCTGTGCTGTGTGTTTTGACCCCGGTCTGCGCGTCACGGTAACAGGCCGTCGCGCGGTTCCCGCCGCTGCGTCTCCATGGTTTCAGATGCAGTGCTGGGTGTGCAACGGCTCCGGAAGGCGTTTCTCTGACGACCGCTGCAGCCACTGCAACGGCCTCGGCCGCGTACGGTGAGCGCCGGCCTCCGCTCGGATTCGCCGCGGAGCGCGCCGGAACCCCGGCCAAGCCGAAGGGCGGAGCGGTGCTTACTGACGCTCTGTGTCTCCCAGGTGCACGTCCTGCGCGGGCGTCGGCTCCAGCACCTGCGGGACATGCCAGGGGAAGGGACAGCTCCTGTGCTTCATTAAGCTCGTGGTGAAATGGTAACGCCAACAACCTCGATCATATTTTACATCGGAGTCGGTAGTTTCACTACTGAGGTTACACGTTTTCAGTTCATTTCAATTCGCCCAGCTCAAAAATTGGAAGACTTTTCACAGAAATTATTATTCATTCTTCGGTTTATAAATGGACTTCAGTAAATTTGCTGAATTGACTGAACTGAAATGCTGTGTAAATGTACACACACATACAGACACAAATCACACACGCAAACACACAGTTTTTCTGACCAGTGTAATGTTATACTTAATAAGGTATTAAGCCAGCTATGAACACAAAATCATAGGAACCGCTGTGGTTTCCATAGGAACATGTGTATTGCACTGAGATTTTATTTTATTTTTTTCTTCTTCCTGCTCGCTTTAGGAAAAACAACGTGTTTGAGGGTGTAATAGACAGGCAGTCGGGTTTGCCGATGGACCGGATCAGCTCCGTTACCGGGGAGACGATGTTCACTGACATGAGCCCTGTGGTAAGAACAGAACACCTTAATTTACACCACAGCTGCACTCTAACCAGCACCTTTATTTAAATGGAGGCCATCGTTACTTCACACACATACTTTCATACTTTCATTTATTTGTGTAAATAAATATAAGTATGCCCTAGAACTTCAGTTTTTTATTATTTTCCTATTAGAAATCAGAGAATTTATCTGGATCTTTATCATTTTGAATTTTAAAAACCTGGATTAAAAAATCTGTGAAAATATTTAACTGTGATAATATCTACAGTAGGTGATAATCGGAGTTTGTTTTGAATAGCTGCATATCGCTTGTATGGCGTTGTAGTGCACATCAAATCACAATTATAGATGACTTCATTACAAATCCAATACTGGAACATGCTGTGCTTTCAGTGGTTATATATTGGCAGATATATTTCAGTGGTTATATATTGGCAGATATATTTCAGTAGTTATATATTGGCAGATATATTTCAGTGGTTATACATGTTTTTAAGCATGGTTATGATGTGCTGAAAACAACGTCAGGGTGAAAATGACCAAAATCCAAAAGCCTCTTTGAGCTGTAAGCAGCGGGCCTTTCATGAGCTCATGTCTGACGTGCTGTGTTTGAGAAAGCTGAGTGAAAATCAGTTTTAACCCTTGTGTTGTCTTCATATGATGCATGCACCCACAAAGTTAAAAATGACCCACCCTCGACAGGCCCCCTGTGGTGAAGCCTGTTCAAACCCTAATCAATATTTTAATATAAAACAACCTGTCACACATCAATAAATTGGTGAATAACTGTTTTCCTACTTCATCAGTCTACACCACTCATTTGTATTACAAAAATGTAAATATTAAGTGCTTTTTTAATTGAATTCTGATTTCATAACTGCAGGGTTACTAAAGACTTGTTAGACAGTCTTTGTAGCCTGATGGTGTACCGCATTTCTAAAGATATAAAAAAAGGCAATGCTTTTTTGAATGGTAGGTTCAGTCCAGGAAAAGTCACCAAATTTCAAGCTTAAAAAAATACATTTGGGATGTTTTCACAGCTGTTAAAGGTCGTTTATGACCTGAGGACAACACAACGGTTAAACAGAATACTGGCTCTTCTATATTTTGTGATTGTGCAGTTCTGACCACACTCACACCACCAACTGCAGAAAGGAAGTGCATATAGGTATGACTGGCTGAAAAGAGCATGTTTGGTTGAAAAAGTTGTGTCCATAGAACAGCGCTACAGTTTTCTGTCGTGTGGACATTTTTGTTGCTTTTTGCAGGTCTACCCGGTGACTGGTTTCCCAGATAACGCCATCAACCAATCAGCAGACAGGGCTGTGAAAGAACACCAGGCCCAGTATTTCTCCTCCTGCCGCATCCTGCAACAGGTGAGTTCAGTTCCTACACTTGCACCATCCTACCTCCCACATCCTTTATGTGTGTGTGTATGCATGCATGCATGTGTGTGTGTGCGTATGCACGCACGTGTGTGTGTGTATAAAACACCAAAGCTTTTTCTGAGATTGAGACTTACCCCGATAGACCAAGTCTGTTTAAGAGGAGGAGATTCTTTACCTCCAGCAGTAAATAATTTCTGGCCCCCTGATGCAAGACTGCTCTTTTCCTCCTGTGTAGAGGCAGACCATTGAACTGATCCACGTCACACGTGTGCACTACAGCTGGAAGGAGAAGACTCACATCTACTTTGTGTACGGGGCTGAGCACAAAGTCTACACCGATGACTACCCTGCCAAGTGCTGCTGCTGCTCCATCCTGTGAACACACCACACGCGCTCCGTATTCACACCCTTCCTGCAGTCATCCCAGTACCCGCGTTTCCAGAGCTACGCTAACGCCCGGCGAGCTAATGACAGACGAGCGAATAACAGGCGCGCTAACACCTGGCGCGCTAACACCCGGTGCGCTAAGGGCAGGCCAGTTAATGACAAACACGCTAACACCCGGTGCGCTAAGGGCAGGCCAGTTAATGACAAACACGCTAACACCCGGTGCGCTAAGGCAGCATGCACCGCTAACACGTGTAAGGCAGCCCGTGACACCACGTGAGCCGCACCTACACGTGAGGCAGTGCAAAGCTAATGGTACAGGACTGTCTAGAATAACAGCCTAGGCGGCTTAAGACCGCTAACGCGCAGACAGAGCGTAGACGCCAGCAGCTGAGCAGCTTTGCCAGCGCATCGGCTGTGCCTCCTCCCTCTTTCACTTGGTCCTCAATGGGCCAGTTGACGTAAAGGAGTGTGGTCATGAGGAGCTATAAAAACACTTCCCTGGCGGCTTTTTCCCACCGTAAATGAGACGTTAGTGGCGAGGATTCGCTGTGAGGGAGGGGTTTTGAGTTTCTCTGGCATCCCCGAGGCCTGATAATGAATGGGTGAGGAAACATGGGCCAGCTGTCTGAACCTTCACCATGAAGCTAGCCCTGGCTAGCATCACTGGAAACGCGGCTACTGACATGATGACACAACTCTTAATCATCTAGTGCTCAAGAGCACTTAACCTTCTTCGGTCTATGAAAGTAGAGTCTTAGGCTGTTTCCACTACTGAATATTAAAGAACTGCAAAATAATTGTTACAATTTTCCTAAACTTTTCAATCATTTTTCAGGCTATACTACTTATACACATTCAATCATACATACATACATACAATCAGTTGTGATTATTGCTGGTTTGCTGTAATGCTGATAAAACGTCTTTATCCAGTATGGAAGTGTGGATCAGTGGTGAAGATAATTTTTGTACTGGAGATTACTGTGCTTCTGAGAGTTTTAGCAGTTGTTTAAATGTACCGGCTTATTTGGGAATTCATATTTTTTCAAGAAACCAAAAATCTTTTTTTTAAACCTGATTTTTTTGTTCTAATAAATGTGTGCTTGTGCAATATACATGTAACTCCATTTCATTTGAACTTAGACTAACATTGCATAGCTTCTTGCATGTAATTATGAAGCATTGTATTAAGGTTGGCATTTTAAATGCCTAACTACACTTGACTTCCATACGGCCCAGTGCTACCTGTATATCTACCACCTCTGCCCTCCCAGCAATCTTAGCCAGAGCATCCACGTTCTCATCACCTTCCACTCCAACTTGAGCAAAAACAAACCGCCATCCCCATCCCCATTATTTCCACAATTAGACTTCAGACTATTCAACGCTTCAGCAGAGTCAGAGCGTATCACTACTCCGAGTGGCTTTACCTTCTGCACCCATCCTGAGCTATAATCACAGCCATCATCCCAAGCGCTTCAGTAGCCAAACCCACTAATTGGAAGGGGTGTCCACATACTTTTAGCCATGTAGTGTACATCATCTTTCTCACCATCATTTTTTTCCCATTATTCTACACGTTCCATTACTTTATAAATTGGATGTCAAGGGCAATAGGCCTACAGCTGGAACTCCTAGAGGGATCTATACCTGTGTCAAAGGGTAGATTAGACCCAGCTTCCTGAGGAGGATGGTTGGGAACACTCAGAGGCTTAGGCAGTTGTAGGTCGGAAAGATGCGTTTTATTTTCCCAATTAAGGAAAAAAATGCGGAAGGAAAAATAAAACAAAAGTCCAAAAGTGCAAAAATATATACAATAAGCAAAAGAAAACGACCTGAGAGTCAAAGCAAAATAATATGCAACTAAAGGCAAATACTCAATGATAGACTTCTGTCTAGTCAACGATTTTGTTCCTCACACAACTGAGGTAGAGCCGGAAAGCAGACATCTGCATCCATTCCAACCCTGAGCAACTGATCTGAAGTGCTTAAATAAACCCCTCACTCCCGCCACGATTGGACTAATCCAATTACTCGCCACTTCACAGGGGGAGATTTGGGGTGAAATCAAGAAAACGCCAATAAACTGAGAAGAAGGTTAAAAATCAACCACGAGAATAAAGTATAATTATTATAAATAATAAAGCTAAATAATGACTGAGTCAAAACGGCACAAAACAGCATAAATAAAAGTTAACTGAAAGCCGTACTTCCGGCAAACACGGAGAATTAAAGAGACACAAGACGCCCGCTCGGACGCGCGCTCCCGTAGTGAGACCGACGAACACAACAGAACAAATTGGAATATGGTAAGACATTACAACAACCTTAATGTTAAATAAACTAAACCTTTAAACAACAAGATGGTGTAGTGTTTGGTTGTGTTGTTGAGATGAATGAACATTTAAATGAGCAAAAGGGGGTATTTTGTACTGTAGCCTATGCATAAGGGAATATGTTTGTTCTCGCAGCAGCGCGATTTATTTAGATGGTGCACACATTTAAACAAACTGGTATGAACTACGGGAGTTATGGAGGTGGTGTAAAGTGAATGGATGAGCTAGCCCGGTGAATGTTAGTGCTGTGAAGGTATTAAACCAACTGTTAACCGTATACAGACATTTAACAAACACGCAAACAAAGAATTCAGTGGCAGTATTAGCTGCCGTGACGGCGAATACGCCCCGTCACAACCTGGCTGTATAAAATATTTTAAAATTGCAATGCCATTGCGCTTTACTACTTCACAAGAAGCAACAGTCCTCCAAACCTTATTGTCTGTCTCTGTCGCTGCTTCCATCGCATTGTCTGGTGCATGTTTTATCGTCACAGAACAAACTCCGTCCTCTCTAGGAGCCGCCCACCCACATCCCTCCAGAGCCCTCGTCAGTTCATACATGCTAAACTCCACATGCATGGCCTCTCTCCTGTCTCCTTTCCTCCTCAGAACATCCCCATGCTCCTTTAACATTTCTCTACTTCATGTTTTGCTCTAACTACACAGATTGTCACATCTGTGAGCCACAGAAAATGCCCGACCAATCATATTAGCTTTTTCTTCGTTTGTGACAGAAGCAGTGGCATCTCCCTCCACAAACACTGGGCATCCCACAGATGCCCTTTCCCATTGGTTTTTAAAACCTTTTCCAAACTATTCAAATTTTGGTGCTTCTTGCCAAAAGAAGGCACAAAATTCACAGCACACCTCCTGTTTTGCTCTCTTAACCATTTGTCTTGCTAATGCTGGACTCCAATCATGTTTTATACTATTCCTTTCAGTCAGTCCGTTTTTCAGTACTTGGAGAGCTTCATCCCCGCAGCTGACCACCTTACACCTTTCCTCGGACAATTACCAATCTTACTGCCTTAGCACACTCATCTGCAGACCCCTCCGTTTCCAGATTTTGCCCTTCCCATTGGCGTAAGTGTTTAAACAGTTCCCAGGTTGCTTTTTCAAAGCACCATCTCTTGTGAGGGTCACCACTTTGTACTCTTACATCCGCATTAACCTGGCACATTACTGGATAGTGATCACTTCTGATCGTGGTTTCCCTCATTACTTCTCATTCACATCTCCTTACCATTGATGCAGATACCAATGTTAGATCCACACATGATTCTGTGCCCCTGGCAATATGGATTCTTGTTCCACTTCCATCATTTACACTAATGCTGGCTCTCTATTATCCATGATTTCCTCTTTTATATTTGCATTTTTGGCTCTATGTACACTTCTTCACAGTTCATTACGGGAATTAAAATCACCACACCAAATAACCTTTCCGCCACTATACTTACTGTTAATCCCTTCTAGCAGTGGTTAGTGATGCTACAAGGAACAACAAATAATATTTTCACTCAGCTATAAAATTTCATTACACAAATGTGTGTCTGTATGGAAATCCCACTTGACACTTACACATTTATTGTGGACCAAGATGTTCCCAGGGCTTTTTGTCTTAAAATGTGTAACTTTAACTTGTCCCCTTAAAAAAATGTTTTATCGAAATCTGGATCAAACATAAGGGGAGGGTCTTCCCCGTCTCACTCTACTGTAATTATTATTTTACCTGCCGAGTTCGAACGTCTAGAATAGCCTACATGCATTTTGAGTTGTTAAAATATCGTTTATTTGTTAGCAGTTTGGTACCAGGGAAATGTTTATTTATTTTGAATTGGGAGTAAAATGCACAAATAAAGGTCCCATCGTCTCAACTCGTCTTCATTGGAGTTGCGAATTCCTTGCGCGTGGTCTTTTCGGGTCTTTTGCTATTTTTCCACTGCTTTTCCCCGCTAGTTCTCCATAGGGTGCGGGGGATCATGACGAAAGGGGGTGTGATTTAGAATGCTGGGGCAGGTTTGCAGTTCCCTTATTGGATTTAATCTGCGACGACCGCGTGCTTCCTTTGTGCACACAAGAAAACGACATTTAAAGCAAATAATTTTGATAGGTCCAGATCCGCGCAATTCGGTGTTTGGCACTTCAAATGTGTACGCCCACAAATCTGCTTATTAACGATGTTTTCTGAACTTTACCGTAAACGCTACTCGTGCGTGAATGTACATTGAAAAACAAAGGGTCTGAACAGGCGGGGCTGACATTCCGTAGTTTTTCAACACAAGCTATTCTTTACCTAACGTTGCCCGTTCATATAAAACTTTCATCCTGCGTGATTTGGTCTTAAAGAGAAGATAGGGCGAGCATTGGCATTTTCTGACAAAACCATGGATGAAAGAAACTATTTAGGGGATCTAGGTGAGTATTCCCTCAAAAGACTGACACTGAGACATTCCTGCTTGTTTACAGATGGCGTAGGCTATGACATTACGGTCAACATAGTCGCGTAGTTTCAGCTCATTTTTCGCCTGGAATGTTTTGTTTTTAACTCCTCTCCAAACCCTTGTAGCATTTAGTAGAGATCTCTGTAGATTCATGATCTTGGTATTGATCTACGGACCACAACACACTTGAGTCGTATCATTAACTAAATAGGCTAGCTAAATGAATAAGTAAATAAATAAATAACATTTTCAATTAGTGGTGCGAATTACAGCTTAACTACTATTAAAATAAAGGCTGGACAACTTATATTTATGTAATTTAGCTAATATGATCGTTAGTCAAACAATATTTTTAGCTTTAAACATCTTTCCAACAAAACGAAAATCATGGAAAGATCGAATCTATTACACATCTGGATATATCTTGTCATTGTTATTTTTTATTTGAATTGCAGTGCCAAAATACGCGTAAAACGGTTTCAGGGTCCGTTACACAGAAATAACTGATGCCAGTGCATGCGTTTAGGTGCGTGGATGCATGCAGATTACATAATTACGTAAAAGAATCCTAAAAGCTGTCATACCGGTTTCTCTATCTATCATAATTTAAACAGAATGGGTCAGCTCCAGCGTCGAGTCTGCTTGCGATCTTCCAGTCATCAACCCAGTTCTTTAGGCTACCTGTTAACCTCAGGTTAAAATCCCTAGACCACAGATCCGCATTATTAATGGCTGTCATAATCTGTGAAATAAGGATTAGCTGTTGCAGTTTTTAATGTACAACCCCAATTCCAAAAAAGTTGTGACAGTATGGAAATGCTGATTAAACAAAAAGGAGTGAAAATGCAAATTCTGTTCACCCTGTACTATATTGAAAACACTACAACAGAACATTATTTGATGTTTTACTTTGTCAATTTAATTGTTTTTTGAAAATATACACTCATTTCAAATCTGATTACTGCAACACGCTCCAAAAAAGTTGGTACAGTCGAGTTTTTACCACTGTGTGACATCACCATTTCTTTTAATGACACTTATTAAGCGTTTGGGCACTGAAGACACCAGTTGGTTAAGATTAGCAAGTGGGAAGTTCCCCCATTCTTCCATTATGCAGGTCTTCAGCTGCGCAATTGTACGGGGCCTTCGTTGCCATATTTTGCGCTTCATAATGCGCCACACATTCTCAATCAGAGACAGGTCAGGACTGCAGGCAGGCCAGTCCAGCACCCGCACTCTCTGCTTAGGCAGCCATGCACTTGTAATCCAGACAGGATGTGGTTTGGCGTTGTCCTGCTGGGAAATGCAGGGACCTCCCGGGAGAAGACGGCGTCTGGATGGCAGCATATGTTTCTCCAAAATTTGTACATATCTTTCTGCATTAATGGTGCCCTCACAGATGTGCAAGTTACCCATGCCATGGGCACTGACACACCCCCACACCATGACAGACGCTGTCTTTTGGACCTGACGCTGATAACAGCTTGGATTGTCCTTTTCCTCTTTGGCCCGGAGGACACGGCGGCTGTTTTGTCCAAAACCTATTTGAAATGTTGACTCGTCGGACCACAAAACACGCTTCCACTGTGCTACTGTCCATCTCAGATGAGACTGAGCCCAGAGAAGTCAGCTGTGGACAGTGTTGATGCATGGCTTCTTCTTTGCATAATAAAGCCTTAACTTGCATCTGTAGATGTAGCGGCAAATGATGTTGACTGACAAAGTTTTACCAAAGTATTTCCAAGCCCATGTCATGATATCCATTACGGACACATGACGACAGACAGTGACATCTGAGGGATCGGAGATCATGCGCATTCAGAAGTGGTTTTCGGCCTTGCCCTTTACACACTGAGATTTGACTGGATTCCTTGAATCTTTTAATCATATTGTGGACTGTAGAGGGTGGAATGCCCAAAATTCTACTGATGTGTCTTTGGGAAACGTTGCTCTCAAAGTGCTGGATTATTCGCTGACACATCTGTTGGCAAATTGGTGCCTCGACTCATTCTTGCTCATGAAGGACTAGGCCTTTCTTGGAGTCTCCTTATACACTCACCGGCCACTTCATTAGGTGACAGGAGTGGCACCCGGTGTGGTCTTCTGCTGCTGTAGCCCATCTGCTTCAAGGTTTGATGTGGTGTGCGTTCAGAGATGCTCTTCTGCATACCTCGGTTGTAATGAGTGGTTATTTGAGTTACTGTTGCCTTTCTATCAGCTTGAACCAGTCTGGCCATCATCCTCTGACCTCTGCTATCAACTAAGCATTTTCGCCCAAAGAACTGCCGCTCACTGGATATTTTCTCTTTTATGGACCATTGTCTGTAAACCCTAGAGATGGTTGTGTGTGAAAATCCCAGTAGATCAGCTGTTTCTGAAATACTCAAACCAGCCCGTTTGGCACCAACAACCATGCCACGTTTAATCACTTAAATCACCTTTCTTCCCCATTCTGATGCTTGGTTTGAACTTCAGCAGATCGTCTTGACCATGTCTACATGCCTAAATGCATTGAGTTGCTGCCACATGATTGGCTGATTAGATATTTGCGGGTGCAGTTTGCAGTTGAACAGGTGTACCTAATGAAGTGGACGATGAGTGTATATTATAACTAGAGCCCGACCGATATATCGGTTTGGCCGATATATCGGCCATTATTTGACTTTTTTTGACGACATCGTGATCGGCAGTTATGCAGGCCATGTGTCCCGATTTTTAAATAAGTATAATAAACCAAAAAAACATTGATTATTTATCTGTACTTGTCTGTTCGAACGTTGTAGTTGCTATTTACTAGAAATATCCAGTAGAGGGAGGTCTAATACAAGTGTGAACTGCAGCAGCTGACGCGCTACTTCTGTAATAAGACGTTTGTCACTCGTGCCTCATCCAGTATTCTCCACTGCAGGACTTGTCTGCACAGATTCGATTGCCGCAATAAAGGTATGTATATCTGTGAAAGTTTTTAATTAAATGCGTTTATACGACCACTGTGTTTATCAATCCTCATTATCAAGCGAGCGAGCTAGCTGACTTATTTGGTTCACTTTAGCAAGCTAGCTGGCTAGCAAGCTTTTATGAAGTGTCAGTGAGCACATAAGCAGCGTAGGATCTACATTTCCAGAGGACATCGCTGTATTCTCAAATAAATAACCAGCCAAAGTAAAATGGTGATTGAATGCATCACGCATTTGTTTTTTTATCTGAGATAATGGTATTAGCTAGGCTACTATATGATACTATATGATAGCCAACGCGTTATTGCAAGCGAGTGTGTCATCTAGTCACGCGTCATCGTAGCACGCTAACCAGACAGTAAAAACGCCGATGAAACTTCTAATGTGGATCATTTTAAGCCATGTTATCTAGCTTTGTCGTGATAACATGAGAGAAGAATTGCTGTTGGAGAAGTGAATCAACCAACAGTTAGCGCGGGTAACCTGCAGGGAAGCGCATTGTAGTTTTTTTCACGTATTTCATCCAGTCAATTTAATTTAATCTAACGTTACACTTTATTCACTCATTAGCTCCGATAGGTAATGTCTTACTCTTTGAGATCATGTAGTAGAAATACAATAAGAAAATATAATTCATTTAACTTACTGAGAATATATAATAAGAAATAATGAGACTGTGTCAATAGCTAATGCGTTATTGCGAGCGAGTGTCATCTAGTCACGCGTCAGAGCGCATTGTAGTTATTTTCACCACCGAATTCTTATGGACAGGGAAGCTCGCTAGATAGTCTTAGTAGGAATAAAATAAGAAAATATAATTAATTTACTGAGAATAGATACTAAGAAATAATAATAACAAACTAAAACATCAACAATAATAATATTAATAAAAATACATGTTTGAAACTGGAAAACTGATTTTTTTAAAATTAATTTTTTATAGATGGCTGGAAAAGAAAGGAGTAAAAGCAAGATTTGGAATTATTTTGTGTGTTAATATATATATATTTATATATATATATATTTAATTTAATATCATCTTTTACATTTTTTTATCTAAAAAGTTCTTTGTATGTTTATTTTTATTTGTTTGCTTATAAGTTAAATGTTCTTAAATATAGAAACTTTAATAAAATACAAGTTTTTCAAATTGATTTGAAAACGTTGCACTTTTTGACAAAATATTGGTCAAATCATCGGTAATCGGTGGGCTTTGACTCTCCAAAATCGGGATCGGCATCGGACCCAAAAATCTGGCATCGGTTGGGCTCTAATTATAACACGATTGCCTCACCTGTTTAACATCACCTGTATCACATCACCGTGATATTTCAACTTGTCACATTGTTATTGGTCCTAAATTGCCCCTGTCCAATTTTATTTGGAACATGTTGCAGGCATAAGTTTCATAATAAACGTATATCTTCAAAAAAACTAAGTTAATTAGATAAAACATAAAATACCTTGTCTTTATACTATTCTGTTTGAATACAAGTCAAAGTAAATTTACAGATGACTGCTTTCTGTTTTAATTTGCATTTCATTTACTGTCCCAACTTTTTTGGAATTAGGGTTGTAGTACTCTGGTCGAGGGATTGAACTTGTCATTTACATTGTGCTAAACAATGTCCGTGTAATCTCACATACAGTATTTTAGTATACATTCATTTACTTTTCGGAATATATTTTCATATAACCCACATTTTAATACTTTTTTGTGTAAAGTGATTCGTATTCCATGGAAGAAAAGAACTATAAATATATTGTTGTTGTAATGTGGTGCTGTGATAGCACAGCTGCCTTGATACTGAAATGTCTTGAGTTTGAATCTTTTTACAGTCTATGGTTTGAATCCAAGGCCCCCCCTGTGTGGAGCTTGTATGTCCTCCCTGTGTCTGTTTGGGTTTCCTCTGGGTACTCCAGTTTCTCTCACAGTCCAAAGACGTGCGGGTCAGGTGAACCGGAGAGTCTAAATTGCCTGTTGGCATGAGTGTGTGGGTGAATGGTGTATGTGCCCTATGATGGTTTGGCATCCAGGGTTTACTCTTACCTCTTGCCCAATGCATGCTGTGACCCTGGCCAGGAATATGTGGTTTAGATTATTAATATTGTGTGCAATATTCTGCTAGTAATACACACAGGTGTGGTGATAAAGTTTAACAGAGTTTGGCAAAAAGACGCATTTCCTGCAAACATTTCTTATCAAGGGTATAAGTGAGTAGTCTCTGTCACATATTTTGAACTGCCTTTCCAGTCTGGTTACAATTAAATATCCCCAGTCACACACTGTGAAATATCTTGTTTGTGCAAACTATGTAGGTATCCTCTGTGGGCATTATTAAAATTGTATTATATCCCCCAGGATTAGTTGGTGATACACTGAATTGTAACTCCAGGTATTTCATGTTGACATGTGGCAGATTTGCTGTAACCAGCAGATACCAAACCTAAACTCTCATCGCTGATACTCTTTCAGTGTAACTTTACTTTATTATTGTAGACAGCAGATAAAGGTTTTTGTCCTTTAAGTGCCTCATTAAGGAATACTTCTTCAGGCAGAGAATTTATTTTCTTAGTTTTAGATTGCAGACTTTTCCAGAATTGCTTTTCCATGTTGCATACAATAGGGAGTTGTGAAATTGGAATGGAAAGCTGGTGAAATATAGGCTATGTCTCTTTCTGATGACAGCTAAAGCTCTGGCACTGCATCGGCTTGATTAGCTTTCACTCTATGGTATGTTGGGCATGTTGTTGCAGAGATGCTTCTGTGGAAGGATCTGTCAAAAAAAGAGGTGTTTCACCTTTCACCCATAAGGTATTCAGACATTCAAAAGAGCCCCAATGAACACCAATTTTTGACCCAAAGTGCAATTTGTCTGTGCATAATCCAGATAATCTTAATTGCAGGCTCAGCTAAAATGCTACTGTTTGCAGTCATAGTGTAATTCTTACACTTATCTTTCAGTGATGATGCGTATCACTGTCTGCTAAATGACTTCCCGAGCTCTCTCTGCATCCAACTGGAAACAAGGAGCTAAATAACGTAAACTCAATGAAACAGTCTCTCACAAAAATAGCATGTAATTGTGAGATTATAAACAGTGAATCCTACCTTGGTGGTCCCCTTTGTGTGGTGGCCACCTGTCCTTGACCACTTTTGGTACTCCCTACACTGTCTCCTGTGCAGTGTTCCCTCTAGGAACCCTGCCAATGTCATTGTTTATGTTTCCAACTCGACCTCATCATCACTCTCTAGCTCTGTTTTTCCTTCTGTTAAACATGATGTCAATACGGTTTTACACTCTCAACCTCAGTCTTGGTTGTATGTGAACATTGTAGCAGGATTTTGTTTGCTAGATCGTATATATCGTTCGTTATTTGCTATATTGGATAGTTTTGATCGTATTGTTGCTAAATTTGTGATATTGCCAAATATCGAAAAGTTGCTTCAAAAATCTAAATCGTGTCTTGGTGAAGCCTGATGTTTACAAGCGTGAAAAATTCCTAACTCTTGCAAAGAGCACACCTGTCTCTGCTGAATGTCCAACCTGGCTGTCCCAATCTAGCCATCTAATCATATCTGACTTAATGACTCTCTTCTGTCAATGAACTGATATGTAGTAACTAGGTAACTAGTAAGTATTCTTCTGCCGATGGGTTCCATGAATCTCCCTTTTCCAGGACAATGGGGAACTTCGCTTGCTTTTGACATGTCAATTTCCTTTGATATTTTTACTGAGTTTGAGTCATTTGAGTTGCCAGTCTTCAGCTAGGGTGCACAAACATTGAGAATCCATCCTGCGATCGTTCATATGGCAAATTTCCACAAATGCTGAGGATAACCTACTGTTGATATGGGCAGGCCAACACAGCCTACTTTTGTTCAGTTTAGTGTGGAGCAAGCAGTGCCATTGGGGGAGGGGGTGGGGGTGCAGTAAGACCCTGTGCACATGCTAAAGGTTGCTGCTGAAAATGAGTTAAGGCTATAAATGCCTTCCTAAAATAGATGAACACAATATCCTACCCCTGTCTGGCGTCAGAGTGGCCTAGCTTGGCCAGGGGGGTATTTTGGGAACATTGTTCACTCTTGTTTTTCATGTTTCTCACTCGTTTTCACACAGCCCTCAGTAGCACAGCGAGAGAAGCATCATTGTGTTTGGAGAAAGGTCCTGTTTATGAGTCTAGACTGGGATTCAGACGTTCACTGATTGGCAGGAAGGCAGTTGGTGGAGCTGCACAGACTGTGTTTACCGTGTTGCACTGTTATTTTGTTGTAGAAATCCCACTGAGGATTGATCTCAGCCAAACCTGGTTCAGCCCCATTTTTATGAAGCTGTTCCTAAATGTTTGGATAACATTTGAGGTCATACAGTGTGCTGTTATTGGATAAATCATACAGTGAGCTGTTATTGGATACATCATACAGTGTGCTGTTATTGGGTAAACCATGCAGTGTGCTGTTATTGGGTAAATCATACAGTGTGCTGTTATTGGGTAAATCATACAGTGTGCTGTTATTGGATACATCATACAGTGTGCTGTTATTGGGTAAATCATACAGTGTGCTGTTATTGGGTAAATCATACAGTGTGCTGTTATTGGATAAATCATACAGTGTGCTGTTATTGGGTAAATCATACAGTGTGCTGTTATTGGGTAAATCATACAGTGTGCTGTTATTGGATACGTCATACAGTGTGCTGTTATTGGGTAAATCATACAGTGTTCTGTTATTGGGTAAATCATACAGTGTGCTGTTATTGGGTAAATCATACAGTGTGCTGTTATTGGGTAAACCATGCAGTGTGCTGTTATTGGGTAAACCATGCTGTGTGCTGTTATTGGGTAAACCATGTAGTGTGCTGTTATTGGATACGTCATACTGTGTGCTGTTATTGGGTAAACCATGCTGTGTGCTGCTGCAGTGCTCCACCACAGTCTGGCGTTATTCTGACTGGAGCCCACCTCCTCCCGCAGGAGACTCGGATTCCAATATACCAGAGGAGGGACCAACAACGCCCCCTCCTGGCTGGCTAGAGAATGTGACGGGATATGATCAGAATCACGGAGACAAGGGTGAGTGTGGGCATGCGCTCGCTTCGGTGCGCTCTGCTAGCTAGTGTAGCCACTCCAGCTATGCTTTATTCTGCGTCGGGGAACAACGTCCATATTTCTGAACATTGGGGCTGGTACAGGAGCGAGTTAATGCCACAACGATCTGTAAAAAAAAATCTGGTTAGGTGGTAGCCTGATCTGCTTTGCAATTGGCTCAAAGCGTAATTGGTTACATCCACGTTTTCTTCCTGAATCTGGAATAGCTCAGATGTTTCTTCGCATTTAGAAATGTCATTTTTACAAATTGCAAAAATTTGTAAAAGGATTTTGAAAGGGAAAAGGAATCTGTAGTACTTGAATATTATATTATTTATTTTATATATAGATTAACCTGAATTGAACTTCAATTTAAAAACAAATAAATTCATAATAGAAATTCACAGCTACTCAAGAAACTCTGTATTAATGAATTCTCACCAAGAAACCCAGTTTTAATGAATTATCACCAAAACAATGCAGTTCACGAGCAATAAATTCACAACTGAATTTTACCATGAAAACTTAAAAAAAACGTGGAATTTGCATTCTAATGTGTTAGTTTCATGCTCAACAAATTCAGATATATTGACATCACAAAATATTCAATCCAGATGAATGCAACTTCAAATATTTTTGCCATTCATTTTCAACAACAGGCTGGCTGTGAAATTTATTATTGAGATTATGATTATAATGTAATCAATATATGTGTCCTTTTCCCAGCTTTTGCACTGAAGTTGTTTGATTATGATGTCCTTTATTTCAGATGGCACCGATAAGCTGTACCCTCCTCCCCCTGACTACGCGACTGTATGTGAGAATGACAGGAACTTACAAGTTCCTACTGTCAGGTGATGCCACACATTACTGTAACTAGAAGCATACCCCATCACGCTCTTCCCTGTGGTGTTGGGTTTTCATGTTTAGGACTATACAGATTGAACTGGTCTTTTTTAAGGGTTTCCATCTTTTTCTGGATAGCTAGGGGATCCTTGCATTGCGAACTGGGTCATTTTTTCATCCGAAAAGTCCTGTATTTGTTTGAAACATTCCAGACTCGTTTTTCGGTGTGCCCTGTGCGGTTTTCCGCTGGATATGGCTCCCGGGTAAACGTGCGTGGAAAGCCTCCTGAAGTTCAGCGGCCGTGTTTTCCACAGTGTTCCCGTGGTGTCGGAGGACGTAGCTCGGGAAGCGCTGATGGAGTTCGTGGAGAGGAAGTGGACCTACAGGAGCAAGCCAGCCCGCGACATGACCTTTACGGACCTGAAGCCCTTCACCGTGTACCGCGTACGTCCTGCCAAATATACCTCAAATTTAGGACCAGGAGGTGCTTTCACAGACGGGACAATGGGCTGGACCAGCCCAGGAAAGTGTTTGGGAGTCTGAGGGCTGTCCTTTTAGCTTGTAATGGGTAAGGTTAGCCTGAGGACAGCAGATCGTAGACCAGCTCGTCTGCTCTCAGATGCTTTATGAATACTGTAGTCTTAGGATGCCTCATATTCCCATGGTACATTGCATTACAGCCTCTTGGCAGATGTTCTTATCTACAGTGATGTACAGTGGGCTCCAGAATTATTGGCACCCTTGATAAATATGCACAAAAAATGCAAAAACAAATGCTAAACTAAAAAATAATAGTTATCGACATAGCTTATTTTCCAAATGTGTAACTAGTGGCTTGATTAATGATTCATTGGAATCAACAAGTCTTACATTTTAAGTAAAAAAATATTTCCCCAAAAAACAGGTTCCACAATTATTGGCACCCCTGGTTTAATACTTTGTGAAAACACCCCTGGCAAAGATGACAGCCACAAGTCTTTTCCTATAATTTGTGATAAGGTTAGAGAATGCATTTGGAGGGATTTTTGACCATTGCTCCATGTAGAACTTTTCAGAATCATTGATATCTTTGGGTTTGCGCTTATGGACCCCCCTCTCTTTAGTTCAGACCATAGGTTTTTGATGGAATTTAAGTCTGGAGACTGAGATGGCCATTGGAAAACATGGATGTTGATTTCACTTAAGCATTTATGTTTAGATTTTGATGTATGCTTGGAGTCATTGTCCTGTTGGACAATCTACCTATGACCAAGTCCTAGCGTCTTAGCAGAGACAACCAATTTTTCTGCCAGAATTTCCTGGTACTTTGTTGAATTCATTGTGCCATTTGATCTAAAATAGTATAACATTTCTCATAGAATGTCCACCTTTCACTTCACAGCAGTGGTGATAAAACTAACAAGAAGAAAGTGCTAGTGTGTTGTTAGCCGACTTTACTGATCCCCGCATAAGCCAATAGCACTAACCCATAAAATTTGCTTTTTCATGTTACTTGGTCAGTCGAACAATAAAAATGAAAGCATTCGATTACGGTCAACGGCACCGAAAATTTCTGTTGAACCTTCAATAAACGGCAAAAGTCCCACTATAGGATTGATCATAGCACATCTTTCAGCTAGCGACTGTAATGAAGCCAGTGGTGGAGCCTGTACCAGCTCGCTTGGAAGCATATGAATCTATTTTATGTTTTTGAACTTTTGCATAATTTGGCTAAATAAAATTTCCATTGCATCTACGGTATACCTTTACTGCACCTCTTTTTTTCACTTTATGCATAATATGACATATTGTTTAAGTGGTAAAACATATACTCACATAGTTTTTTCTTGGCTTTTAAAAGTAATCTTGATTCTATAGTAGTATACAGTAATTCATTTAGTTCGGGAAGTGGGCAGTGGCAATGATTGGGGGCTTGGGGTGGATGGGTAGGAGGAGGTTCTATTGAAAAAGAATAGAATAGAATTTTAAAAAAAGGAAGAAATGAACGTGAACTAGTTCATTTTTTGGGACTGTGAACTTAGTTCAGAATTCAAAATTGTGAACTATGAACGTGAACTAGTTCATTTTAATCAGTGTGAACTGAACTTTGAGCTGCTCTTGTGAAGTGTGAACTTGCACAACACTGGTCTTCAATGTGTGTACTGAAGTAGAAACTCTTTCGTCTGTTTCTAGTACCGTTTGGAAACATACACGGAGTCCCGATCAAGCACCTGGGAGTTCGAGCCTTACACTAGTACGTCACAAAGTAGCCACATGCCTCTTAAACTCATAAAAATGGAAATATTTAAAATAATGTCTAAAAGAGGATAAAGAATGTCGATTTTTAATGTTATTATTATCAGCATGGTTATAATAATATCTGTGGTGCTTATTGTTTGAAATATACTTTTTGGTTGTTGTTGGTATCATGGTGATGATGATGATGATGATTATTATTATTATAACAATAACAATGTAAAATGTTTTCTTATTTCATAACCATTCCATTATGTGTGCCCCCTAAGCTATATGTATAGTGTTTAAACTGACATCGAGTGAAAGAACAGAGGGAGATCCTTATGTGTGACCCCTAAGTGATATGTATGGTGTCGAACTGACATTGAGTGAAAGAACAGGGAGACCTGTGTTCCCTGTTCCTGGGGACGGACCGGCTTGTAACTCAGGGTTTGCGGGTTTGATTCCCAGCTGGCGCACGGGCACTGTAACCTTCAGCAGCATACTTAAGCTGAACCACTTCAGCTCATATCCAGCCGTGTCAATGGACTGCATGTGTAAAGTGAGTGTAGTCGCTCTGGATGAGAGTGTATGCGAAACTCCTATTAATTCTGATGTAATGTGAATGTCCCTCCCAGACCAGTTTGTGGACGGGCCGCAGTACGGGGCAAGCCCCCTTCCCTGGGACGTCCCAGTGGAGGTCCCGCCCATGTACACGAACGTGTGCTTGAAGGTGCGCGTCCCGCATTCTTCTGTTGTCAAGGTGAGGAGACCACGGGGTCCCCCAGGGCCGCTTAGCGCATTCAGCGTATTGACTGTTTAGCACGCTGACCGCTTAGCCCGTTTAGCGTATCGACCGCTTAGCCCGTTCACCACTTAGCGCGCTAACCGCTTAGCACATTGACCGCTTAGCCCGTTCACCACTTAGCGCGCTAACTGATTAGCGTATTGACCGCTTTGCCGTCACACTTAGCGCGCTAACTGATTAGCGTATTGACGCTTAGCCCGTTCACCACTTAGCGCGCTAACTGATTAGCGTATTGACCGCTTAGCCCGTTCACCACTTAGCGCGCTAACTGATTAGCACATTGACCGCTTAGCACGCTGACCGCTTAGCGCGCTAACTGATTAGCGTATTGACCGCTTAGCCCGTTCACCACTTAGCGCGCTAACCGCTTAGCACATTGACCGCTTAGCCCGTTCACCACTTAGCGCGCTAACTGATTAGCGTATTGACCGCTTAGCCCGTTCACCACTTAGCGCGCTAACTGATTAGCGTATTGACCGCTTAGCCCGTTCACCACTTAGCGCGCTAACTGATTAGCGTATTGACCGCTTAGCCCGTTCACCACTTAGCGCGCTAACTGATTAGCACATTGACCGCTTAGCACGCTGACCGCTTAGCGCATTGACCGCTTAGCGTGTTGAGCGTTTAGCGCATTGACCCCTTAGCGCGCTAACCGCTTAGAGCGTTGAGAGCTTAGCGCAGGGATCTCAAATTCAAATCCTGGAGGGCCGCTGAGTCTGCTGGTTTTTGATGTGTTCCTGCAATTAAGTGCTTAGTTTAAGTCATTGATTGGCTAAAGAGTCCGCACACCTTGTTCCCAAGGCCATGATTGGTTGCTGATTGAAAGGAAATCACGTAAACCAGCAGACACTGCGGCCCTCTGGGGCTGGAGTTTGAGACCCCTGGCTTAGCGTGTTGACCGCTTAGCGCGTTGAGAGTTTAGCGCTTTGGATGTTTAGCACGTTGGGCGTTTAGCGCGTTGGGCGTTTAATGTGGTGGAAAAGGATATGAGCGAAATGCGTTTTAAATGTGCACAGAAGGCTTCTCCCCTTACAGGTGTGTCACCAGTGCCACGGCAGAGGCAAGGTCAAGTGCAATCACTGCAGAGGCAAAGGAGAGGTGTGTGACACATGCTTCTCCTGCGCACGCACACGATCTCACATGCAACAGTGAACACACGCACGCACTCACACGCGACAGCAAACACACACATGCACTCACACGCAACAGCAAACACACTCACACGCAACAGCAAACATACATACACACTCACACGCAACAGCAAACACACACGCACACACAATAGCAAACACACTCACACGCGACAGCAAACACACATACACACTCACACGCAACAGCAAACACACACGCACTCACATGCGACAGCAAACACACACAGACACGCACTCACATGCGACAGCAAACACACACGCACTCACACGCAACAGCAAACACACATACACACTCACATGCGACAGCAAACACACACACGCACTCACACGCAACAGCAAACACACACGCACTCACATGCGACAGCAAACATACACACGCACTCACACGCAACAACAAACACACACGCACTCACACGCAACAACGAACACATGCAAGTACTCACATGCGACAGCGAACACGCACACGCACTCACATTCGACAGCGAACACGCACATGCACTTACACACGCACGTTCACGCAACAGCAAGTACACACACAAACACTGGCACACACGTGACAGCAAACACACGCTCGTTCACACGTACATACACTCAACAGCGAACACACACACACACACATGTGATAGGGGACACACACACACATGTGATAGGGGACACACACACACTCACATGTGATAGGGGACACACACACACATGTGATAGGGGACACACACACACATGTGATAGGGGACACACACACACTCACATGTGATAGGGGACACACACTCACACGTGATAGGGGACACACACAGACTCACATGTGATAGGGGACACACATACACACATGTGATAGGGGACACACACTCACATGTGATAGGGGACACACACACTCACATGTGATAGGGGACACACACTCACATGTGATAGGGGACACACACACTCACACGTGATAGGGGACACACACGGACTCACATGTGATAGGGGACACACATACACACGTGATGGGGACACACACTCACATGTGATAGGGGACACACACGGACTCGCACGTACACGCAACAGCGAACACACAAGCATGCACTCATGTGTACACATACGTGGCAGCAAACACACGCACCAGCACACCTTTAAAACAAATCCCACATACTTGCAGGAAACATGTTATTGGTCAATATAACACAACACACACACAACAATGAGCAAACAGAACTGAAATGAAAATAACACATAATAGTGCATTTATGGATGGGTGTGAGTTCTGAGTTGATATTAGCCTAAATGAAGAGGTACTGTAGTGTAGATAGAATTAATGGGCTTTAAGCCTAGATTTTACAATCTCAGCTGAAACCATCTCCCTAACATTCAGTGGAAAAGCATTCCTGATGTAGGTAAAAAACAAAGTAAAAACATAACCCATTAGACCCTTCAGCCCACTAGGCCTATGAACTATGAAACTCTGCCTTGCGTGTGTTTTAGGTTGCCGTTGGAGACCGCTTTGTCTGTAGCTCAAAGTCCGGTGCCTGACTCTGTGTTTCAGACGAGGTGCATGTCTTGCCATGGCACCGGCCGGAAAAGTAAAAAGAGGTGCTCTTTTTGCCGTGGTTCGGGGAGACGAAGGTAGGGACGATCGCGCCACAACGCTAACTGCCGTCGCAGTTCTGTTAATGGGCTGCTTTGCTGTCCCATGCATGTCTGTTTATGTTTACCAGTCAGTTGCTAATGAAGCATGACACGTAATGACTGCCTGTTGAGGAACTATTGGCATCAGCACAACATTCACATTTAACTAATCTGTCTGATTCATGGTGTCTGAGATAAGGGCAGAAGTCAACGGTTTCACTGTGAATGCACTTGTACTGGGTGTCACTGTTAAAGCTCTTGTGTTGGGTTTCACTGTTAAAGCTCTTGTGTTGGGTTTCACTGTTAAAGCTCTTGTGCTGGGTTTCACTGTGAAAGCTCTTGTGCTGGATCTCCCTGCGGGAGCTCTTGTGCTGAATCTCCCCGTGAATGCACTTGTGCTGAATCTCACTGTTAAAGCACTTGTGCTGGATCTCCCTGTGAAAGCTCTTGTGCTGAATCTCCCTGTGAAAGCTCATGTGTTGGGTTTCACTGTGAAAGCTCTTGTGCTGGGTTTCACTGTGAAAGCTCTTGTGCTGGATCTCCCTGTGGGAGCTCTTGTGCTGAATCTCCCTGTGGAAGCTCTTGTGTTGGGTTTCACTGTGAAAGCTCATGTGTTGGGTTTGACTGTGAAAGCTCTTTCCTTATGTCTGACTTACAGATGTAGCTATTGCTCCGGAAAAGGTCATAAAACGTGCAAATCCTGCCTTGGGCACCAAAACCTGCTGCACTTCATCCAGCTGACGGTCACATGGTAAATACCCCTTTCAGAAGGCCATTCAATCCGTGGGTCGGGCATAGTGTTTCAGTGAAGCCTGCTAACGGGGCCCGTCCGCTGGGGCCCCCGGGGCCAAATGTGGGTCACCTTAACGGTCCGATCATTCAGCAAAAAAAAAAAAAGATTAATATGTGTCTCAAATTCTGCTCATTTGCGCCTCTGTGCAGTGTCAGTAAAACTGGCACCAGTAACAGAGTAATACGTAACAGATATTCATTAAGCTTGACATCAGTGACTCTTTCAAACATGATTATTACTATATGTGTTGATATAATTAACAATAATTTCAAATGAAAATACTGACTGTAGACCAGCTTATAAACTTTTTGAATAGCCTATAATAACAATAATAATAATACACTCATTTGTAAAAGTAAAAAAATATATATATAAATTAGAATTTAGCCTACAAGTGCTCCGTTTGTTTTGTTTTTGCTAATTTTGGCAGAAATGACTCATGGGTAGAGAAGAACGATCGAAGTGTCTCTGTTGCATTCAGACACATTTTCTCAAATATCATTGGAGCAGGATAAGGAAACGCTGTACAAGTTAAGAAGGTAGATTTATAACCTAGTCTAATCAGACTATGACACTGTATCTATCAAATTCTGTCAAAGTGACAAATAAAATGGGAGGAGAAGGGGTGTGCTGGTGGCGGTAGAGTGTTTTATCGCCTCTGTGTGGTCGCCCATTGCATTGCATTACAAAAGCAAACTAACAGACAAACAGCTCAAAAATTTGATTTCATTGTAATTTTAATACATCGATGCCTCAAAAATTTATGGATATAACAACATGCCGATCAATATTCCACTTGATTGATATTTTATGCCATCCTTATTATTATATTTTAAGAAAGCGTCTGTGTCATTGTTACATAGTTTAATAAGCAACATTACATTATGGCATTTTGATGACGCTGTTATCCAGAGTGTCTTACATAACTTTGTACATTGCATCCATTTATACAGCTGGACATATGCTGAACTAATGCAGGTTAAGTACCTTTCTCAAGGTTACACCGGCAGTGTCCAACCTTTAGATTACAAGTCCATCTCCTTACCCACTGCACATTGCTCCCCCATAATAATGGTTGCTTAATGCTAATTCGGCCTCCAGCAGAAAGTAGCTGAAAGACCCTGTGGTACTGCGTGAGCGGCATGTTCACATAACTGTAATTCAGGAGAAATCGCTCTTCAGGATTTAGCTGAGAGGTTTAGTTGATGTTGGTGGTACGTAGACCTCGGCCTTCATTTCCTCTTTCTAAATTCGGGAAGAGGACTTAACGGTCTATCACACGTGTGTTTCATCCCTTTCCCAGGAAGAACCACGTGTTTGAGTTCGTCCCGGATCGCATCCCAGAATTCCCCATAAAGAAGTTTGATAAGGTGTCAGGGGACGCATTTTTTGTGGAGGAAAGCATTGTGGTAAGAGACATATCACTGGGCACTGTGCCTTTCTTTTGGCCTACAAACCACTGGCTAGCTCTGTGGAGAAAATGATGGCACACAACACAAGGTATTGAGCAGATGCTCTTATCCAAGAAACTTTCTTTCTGCATTTTTTAAACACAGTATCCATTTATACAGCTGGGTGTGTACTGAACCAATTCACATTAAGTACCTTGTTCAAATGCTGAAATGCAAGGAATGTCCATTGGCAAATGGCTCAGAGTATTTTTCTTGTCCAAAGGCTAAATGTAATTGTCCAAAACATAAAATAAATCCACATTAAAAAGTAAATAACCAACAGATATTTGGACAATTATTATGATAACTTGATAACAACTTTTAACAATTACAACAGTGTGGTCCCTCACACACTCATAACTATGGGCCATTTAGAGTCTCTAATTAGTTTACCTGCATGTCTTTGGACTGTGGAAGGACTCCACACAGGAAAGCCCCGGTCGGGGTTCGAACATTGTGTATACCTGTAACATTAACTTTTTTTTTTAAGGTAGTCAACCTTCGTCTTTAGATTAGATGTTGCATACTTGTTACTTGTAAATCTCTTTATTTGAACAATTGGTTGTCAGTTGTACATTTTGATAAATGTTGATCATCGTCATTACTGTAACATACTGCCTGTAACACTGTAAACATACTGCTTGCTTTTAGTAATGTGTATTTTTTGTACGTTGAACAACAGCTGAAGATCTCGGCGATGTAGGTCAGTGCTCACGTTCCAAGACTAAATCTGAGATCCTAATAATCAGTAGATCTCTGATATGGAACTCCGAGTTCTGTGTTTCCTATTTTTCCAAACGATTTGATTCCATTTTGTGAATTATTGTTCAGGCAGCTTCACTCATTACAATGGAGGAGCAACTAAGAACCTCAATGACAGCGGTTTCATAAACCAGTGGTTCTCAAACTCGGTCCTGGGGGACCCCTGGGGGACCCCTGTGTGTGCTGGTTTTCATTCTAACCTCAACAGCAATCCCAGAATTTTAACAAGCTGTTAATGTTTCTTAATTAGGTGCTTTTCATGTTTTAAATTTGGGGTTCCAGAAGGGGCCAGTATGGGTGCACACACCTGATTCTACTAATCAATCACTAGAGTCATTGCTAAGAACATTGATTAGTAGAATTAGGATCAGGTGTGTGCACACTGGCCCATTCTGGATAAGACTGGAGACCCCAGCTCTAAAACATGAAAAGCACCTAATTACAGTTTTTCTCAATTGTTTAAACATGTTTTCTGAAACTATAGCTCAGTTTCTCAAAACGTTACACACAAAGCACAGCAACAGTTAACCTTTTGCCAAAACTACACAAATCTCTTGCAAAATTCATTCATGCATTCAAAACCATGTTCTCTCTTCTCAAAACTGACTTTTTCCATCAAAATGATTCACACAGGCCTCATATGAATAGGTCTTATTGGCATTGATTTCACACTGGTGCGATAAATTTAAAAACACAACCATCAAAATACTGTATATATGTTCTAGCCTCATGAGGTCATGTTACATATTCAAGTGTATAAAATTGTGTAAAAATTGCTTATTTTTTATCCTTTTTTGAAGTTTAGTTTTCTTTTCGGGGGGTCCCAAAATAGGCTGCAATTTTATAGTAAATATAAAGACTGTTGCCATGATACAATACAGTAAATATATCATCATATAAATAGTGCATTTGCTAGGTAAACCTAATTCTAATTCAGTACAGTACAGTACAGCAAAGTGTGTGAACCGTCATCACTTTGAGTGTTATTGTTATTGTGTATGATACAATGCACATTTTACTGCATTGTCCTGCCAATGAGGTCCAGTTGGGCTGCACTCACAACCCAGGTTCTATCATGAGTCATACTGAACATTGTTAGAAGTGTTTTTCCTTTTTCCTTATCAGTGAATTATGAGTGTTGCCAAAATATATAACATTTGTGTCTTCTCAAAACGAGAACATGCTTAGACTGTGTCAGTCTGGACAATGGATGTAATGATCTGTTGTCATATATGAAATCAATGAACAAATTCAAAAAGGTAACAAAGCAAATCTTTATTTGTTACTGTAAAATAAATCTTTGTTCAGCAGACTGCAAAAATAAAAATCGTAGTTTGTAGGCCTGCTGTAAAAAAAACAAAAAACAAATACGTGATCAACCAAAGTTCCACGTATTTCATTTGAAATGTTAGCTCATCTCCCTCTTCCTCGCCCACCTCGTACACGTACACCTCCTCCTCTACCTCTACCTCTACCTCTACCTCTACCTTGCTGTGCTGTGCTGTGCTGTGCTGTGCTGTGCTGCGTGTTGCTCCATTGTTTTCCAACACAATAGAAGTCACCTGAGGTCTCTTTTATGCTCTGACAGATAATTGAAAAGGTTAGCCAGAGTTTGAGCAGGTGTGGCATGAGTGAGACCAATTGGTACTTAAAGTTTGGCATTTGAAGGCCAGTGTTTTCCATGTGAACAAACAAGGCTTGATTATGAAAATTGTGCTAAATGATGAGATTTTGTGTGTAGAGTTGTGCAAAAATGTGATTTAGAATTGCTATTTGAGTGAAAACAAAGGAATTGTGCTTAGAGTTTTGCGGAAATAGTCTTTGTTGTTGACACATGAGCTTCAAGTTTTCACCATCGTGTGCATAGTTCCAGTTTTAGTGTTTAAACATTTGAGAAAAACGGTAAGAAAAATTAACAGCTTTTTAAAATTCTGGGATTGCTGTTGAGGTTGGAATGAAAACCAGCATACACAGGGGTCCCCCAGGACCGAGTTTGAGAACCACTGTCATAAACTTCTTGTGGCGAGGAGCTAGATGGAACTGAGAAACAAACACTGCAGGATCGATCCACTAGTGAAATAGTGAGTGCTGTTTGTGCAGCGCACTATCCTCACTGTATTACTGGCTGCTTAATGTTAAAGGAATCCCATTAGAGAACGGGCATAGGAATGACCACGAAGGGACTCGAACCCTCAATCTTCTGATCCGAAGTCAGACGCCTTATCCATTAGGCCACGCGGCCAGATCACATGCTTTTCTGCATGTCACTGGGTGCAACAGAGCAGATGAGATGGAATGATGTTATACCAAAGGAAAATTGTGTTCAGGTCCACTGAGGAAGAGTAGGGGTGCTCCAACTGAGCAAAGGCCTGATGGTAATGCAGTGTATAATCTGGAACAAAGGCTGTGTCTGAAACAGCCTCCTAATGGAGTGTTATAATTTGTAGTCTTCTGAACAAGAGCTGAAAATCTCGGCGACAAAGGTCATTGCTCACTTTCCAAGACTAAATCTGAGATCCTTGTAATGTGTAGATCTCTGATATGGAAACCCGAGTTTTATGTTTCCTATTTTTCCGAACAATTTGATTCCATTTTGTGAATAATTGTTCAGTCAGCTTCAATCATTGCAATGGAGGAGCATCTAGAAACTTCAATGACAGCGGTTTTCTCAACTTCTTGTGGAGAGGAGCTAGATGGAACTGAGAAACAAACACCGCAGGATAGATCCACTAGTGAAATAGTGAGTGCTGTTTGTGCAGCGCACTATCCTCACTGTATTACTGGCTGCTTAATGCTAAAGGAATCCCATTAGAGAACGGGCATAGGAACGACCACGAAGGGACTCGAACCCTCAATCTTCTGATCCGAAGTCAGACGCCTTATCCATTAGGCCACGCGGCCAGATCACATGCTTTTCTGCATGTCACTGGGTGCAACGGAGCAGATGAGATGGAATGATGTTAAACCAAAGAAAAATTGTGTTCAGGTCCACTGAGGAAGAGTAGGGGTGCTCCAACTGAGCAAAGGCCTGATGGTAATGCAGTGTATAATCTGGAACAAAGGCTGTGTCTGAAACAGCCTCCTAATGGAGTGTTATAATTTGTAGTGCTAAAACTCAAAAATAAGTTTACATTTTTGTGCCATAGGTTGTCTTGTCAGATTTCCAATGCTTTTTTCCCAAAGGGATTTTGTTTTCTGCTGAAAATAAGGTCTGTGGTGAACGTAAGCCAAAGAGAGTTTCACGTTTTGTTCTACGACGTAAATTCTACCAGTTAATATCTCATCCCTGGATTACAAAGCTTTTTTGTGCTTTTAAAAAGTCAGTTGCGAACAATTTGCTGAATTGAAACTCCAACAACGGTCGCTTTCTGGTAACCGCCACTCAAGTTTCCACACTAGCCTTCCTGCACGTGACAACCATTGGAGTTTCAATTTAGCAACTTGTTAGACACTGACTTTTTTAAAGCACATAACGGTGTCAAAATTCACGGTTGAGATATTAATGGGTGTAATTTATCTCGTAGAACAAATCGTGAAACTCTTAGGTATATGTTAACCGCAGACCTTATTCTGGGCAGAAACCGAAATCCCAGTGGGAAAACAGCATTGGAAATCTGCCGAGGGAACGCATGGCGGAAGAAACATCCGGGTTGGCCTCCAAAAAGACGTCATCACTGTAACACTTTATTACTGTGTCTTCATAATTTGTACCGTCCACTAAACATACTGCCTGTTTTTAGTAATGTGTATTTTTTCGTACGAGTGGGCAGTATGCAAAAAATATTCTGCATACTATTTTCCAATGATACTGTGGAAGTGTCGTAAGTCCTCCTTCCCTTGTAGGATTCAGGCCGCGCCTCTTCCCCACCTATTTACAGGGCTCGAAGATGACTCCGCCTCTTCCTCTTTGTGTGACCTCCTAAAGAGTGTGGTTTACTTTTTCAAAACTGTGCTCACTTACACATTCAGTGAAACCACAAAAATAAGTATATCATCTGGGGATTGTTAGTCCACTATATTTAGAGAAACCTTCACCAACTTAACTTCAGTACATTGGATGAGAAAGTTGTGTACTCAATAGTCGGCACATAAGCTCTTTCAGGCATAGCCAAATGTCCTTCTAAACAACAGCTGAAGATCTTGGCGACGTAGGTCAGTGCTCACTTTCCAAGACTAAATCTGAGATCCTTGTAATGTGTAGATCTCTGATGTCTGACTTCAATGTTTCCTATTTTTCCGAACAATTTGATTCCATTTTGTGAATAATTGTTCAGTCAGCTTCAATCATTGCAATGGAGGAGCATCTAGAAACTGCAATCTCAGCGGTTTCATGAACTTCTTGTGGAGAGGAGCTAGATGGAAGTGAGAAACAAACACCACAGGATCGATCCATTAGTGAAATAGTGAGTACTGCTTGTGCAGCTCACTATCCTCACTGTATTACTGGCTGCTTAATGTTAAAGGAATCCACTAGAGAACGGGCATGAGAATGACCATCGAAGGGACTCGAACCCTAATCTCTGATCCGAAGTCAGACCCTTATCCATTAGGCCACGCGGCCAGATTGCTTGCGTTGCTGCACTGGTGCAACGGAGCAGATGAGATGGAATGATGTTAAACCAAAGAAAAATTGTGTTCAGGTCCACTGAGGAAGAGTAGGGTGCTCCAACTGAGAAAGGCCTGATGGTATGCAGTGTATAATCTGGAACAAAGGCTGTGTCTGAAACAGCCTCCTAATGGAGTGTTATAATTTGTAGTCTTCTGAACAAGAGCTGAAAATCTCGGCGACGAAGGTCATTGCTCACTTTCCAAGACTAAATCTGAGATCCTTGTAATGTGTAGATCTCTGATATGGAAACCCGAGTTTTATGTTTCCTATTTTTCCGAACAATTTGATTCCATTTTGTGAATAATTGTTCAGTCAGCTTCAATCATTGCAATGGAGGAGCATCTAGAAACTTCAATGACAGCGGTTTTCTCACCTTCTTGTGGAGAGGAGCTAGATGGAACTGAGAAACAAACACCACAGGATAGATCCACTTGTGAAATAGTGAGTGCTGTTTGTGCAGCACACTATCCTCACTGTATTACTGGCTGCTTTATGCTAAAGGAATTCCATTAGAGAACGGGCATAGGAACGACCACGAAGGGACTCGTAACCTCAATCTTCTGATCCGAAGTCAGACACCTTATCCATTAGGCCACGCGGTCAGATCGCATGCTTTCTTGCATGTAATTGGGTGCAACGGAGCAGATGAGATGGAATGATGTTAAACCAAAGAAAAATTGTGTTTAGGTTCACTGAGGAAGAGTAGGGGTGCTCCAACTGAGCCAAGGCCTGATGGTAATGCAGTGTATAATCTGGAACAAAGGCTGTGTCCGAAACAGCCTCCTAATGGAGTGTTACAATTTGTAGTCTTCTGACAAGAGCTGAAAATCTCGGCGACGAGGTCATTGCTCACTTTCCAAGACTAAATCTGAGATCCTTGTAATGTGTAGATCTCTGATATGGAAACCCGAGTTTTATGTTTCCAAACAATTTGATTCAATTTT
Source organism: Anguilla rostrata (assembly GCF_018555375.3). Lineage (NCBI taxonomy): Eukaryota > Metazoa > Chordata > Actinopteri > Anguilliformes > Anguillidae > Anguilla > Anguilla rostrata. The sequence continues at coordinate 1,782,457 of NC_057945.1, forward strand.
GTGAATTATTGTTCAGTCAGCTTCAATCATTGCAATGGAGGAGCATGTACAAACTTCAATGACAGCGGTTTTCTCAACTTCTTGTGGAGAGGAGCTAGATGGAACTGAGAAACAAACACCGCAGGATAGATCCACTAGTGAAATAGTGAGTGCTGTTTGTGCAGCACACTATCCTCACTGTATTACTGGCTGCTTTATGCTAAAGGAATCCCATTAGAGAACGGGCGTAGGAACGACCACGAAGGGACTCGAACTCTCAATCTTCTGATCCGAAGTCAGACGCCTTATCCATTAGGCCACGCGGCCGGATCGCACGATCTTCTGCTTGTCACTGGGTGCAACGGAGCAGATGATGGAATGACGTTCAACCAAAAAAAAAATGTGTTCAGTTCCACTGAAGAAGAGTAGGGGTGCTCCAGCTGAGGAAAGGCTGATGGTAATGCAGTGTATAATCTGGAACAAAGGCTGTGTCCGAAACAGCCTCCTAATGGAGTGTTAATTTGTAGTCTTCTAAACAAGACTGAAGACATTTTCTGGCGACAGGTCATTGCTCATTTCCAATTCTAAACTGAGATTTCCTTTGTATGTGAATAAGTCTTGTTGAATACCCAGAGTAGTTTCACTTTTTTCTCCGAACAATTTACTATTCCATTTTGTGAATAATTGTTCAGTCCAGCTTGTTACATCATTGCAATGGAGGAGCACTAGAAACTTCAATGACGCGGTTTTCTCAACTTCTTGTGGAGAGGAGCTAGATGGAACTGAGAAACAAACACCCAGGATAGATCCACTAGTGAAATAGTGAGTGCTGTTTGTGCAGCGCACTATCCTCACTGTATTACTGGCTGCTTAATGCTAAAGGAATCCCATTAGAGAACGGGCATAGGAACGACCACGAAGGGACTCGAACCCTCAATCTTCTGATCCGAAGTCAGACGCCTTATCCATTAGGCCACGCGGCCAGATCACATACTTTTCTGCATGTCACTGGGTGCAACGGAGCAGATGAGATGGAATGATGTTATACCAAAGAAAAATTGTGTTCAGGTCCACTGAGGAAGAGTAGGGTGCTCCACCAACTGAGACAGTGAAGACAGCTGTGTACTGACAGTTTGAGGTTATAATTTGGAAACAAAATGTTTGAACAGCCCTAAAGGACGTGTTTACCAGTTTGTAGTCCTAAAATCCAAAATAAGTTCTTGTGCAAGTACCTGAGATTCCAGTTTTTTCCAAGGACTGTATTTCTACAAGTTTGGTACTACCGAGAGTTCAAAGCTTTTTTTACGACTTTTTAAAAAGGTCAAGTTTTTGCAACAGTTGCACATTGCTAATTGAAACTCCAACAACGGTCGCTTTCTGGTAACCGCCACTCAAGTTTCCACACTAGCCTTCCTGCACGTGACAACCATTGGAGTTTCAATTTAGCAACTTGTTAGACACTGACTTTTTTAAAGCACATAACGGTGTCAAAATTCACGGTTGAGATATTAATGGGTGTAATTTATCTCGTAGAACAAATCGTGAAACTCTTAGGTATATGTTAACCGCAGACCTTATTCTGGGCAGAAACCGAAATCCCAGTGGGAAAACAGCATTGGAAATCTGCCGAGGGAATCCATTGCGGAAGAAACATCCGGGTTGGCCTCCAAAAAGACGTCATCACTGTAACACTTTATTACTGTGTCTTCATAATTTGTACCGTCCACTAAACACACTGCCTGTTTTTAGTAATGTGTATTTTTTTGTACGAGTGGGCAGTATGCAAAAAATATTCTCCATACTATTTTCCAATGATACTGTGGAAGTGTCGTAAGTCCTCCTTCCCTTGTAGGATTCAGGCCGCGCCTCTTCCCCACCTATTTACAGGGCTCAAAGATGACTCCGCCTCTTCCTCTTTGTGTGACCTCCTAAAGCGTGTGGTTTACTTTTTCAAAACTGTGCTCACTTACACATTCAGTGAAACCACAAAAATAAGTATATCATCTGGGGATTGTTAGTCCACTATATTTAGAGAAACCTTCACCAACTTAACTTCAGTACATTGGATGAGAAAGTTGTGTACTCAATAGTCGGCACATAAGCTCTTTCAGGCATAGCCAAATGATCTTCTAAACAACAGCTGAAGATCTTGGCGACGTAGGTCAGTGCTCACTTTCCAAGACTAAATCTGAGATCCTTGTAATGTGTAGATCTCTGATGTCTGACTTCAATGTTTCCTATTTTTCCACCCGATTTGATTCCATTTTATAAATAATTTTTCAGCCAGCTTCACTCATTGCAATGGAGGAGCATCTACAAACTGCAATCTCAGCGGTTTCATGAACTTCTTGTGGAGAGGAGCTAGATGGAAGTGAGAAACAAACACCACAGGATCGATCCATTAGTGAAATAGTGAGTACTGCTTGTGCAGCCCACTATCCTCACTGTATTACTGGCTGCTTAATGTTAAAGGAATCCACTTAGAGAACGGGCATGAGAATGACCACGAAGGGACTCGAACCCTTAATCTTCTGATCCGAAGTCAGACGCCTTATCCATTAGGCCACGCGGCCAGATTGCTTGCGTTGCTGCACTGGGTGCAACGGAGCAGATGAGATGGAATGATGTTAAACCAAAGAAAAATTGTGTTCAGGTCCACTGAGGAAGAGTAGGGGTGCTCCAACTGAGCAAAGGCCTGATGGTAGTGCAGTGTATAATCTGGAACAAAGGCTGTGTCTGAAACAGCCTCCTAATGGAGTGTTATAATTTGTAGTCTTCTGAACAAGAGCTGAAAATCTCGGCGACGAAGGTCATTGCTCACTTTCCAAGACTAAATCTGAGATCCTTGTAATGTGTAGATCTCTGATATGGAAACCCGAGTTTTATGTTTCCTATTTTTCCGAACAATTTGATTCCATTTTGTGAATAATTGTTCAGTCAGCTTCAATCATTGCAATGGAGGAGCATCTAGAAACTTCAATGACAGCGGTTTTCTCAACTTCTTGTGGAGAGGAGCTAGATGGAACTGAGAAACAAACACCGCAGGATAGATCCACTAGTGAAATAGTGAGTGCTGTTTGTGCAGCGCACTATCCTCACTGTATTACTGGCTGCTTAATGCTAAAGGAATCCCATTAGAGAACGGGCATAGGAACGACCACGAAGGGACTCGAACCCTCAATCTTCTGATCCGAAGTCAGACGCCTTATCCATTAGGCCACGCGGCCAGATCACATGCTTTTCTGCATGTCACTGGGTGCAACGGAGCAGATGAGATGGAATGAGTTAACCAAAGAAAATGTGTGTTCAGGTCACGAGGACAGTAGGTGCCCAACTGAGCAAAGGCCTGAGGTAATGCAGTGTATAATCTGGAACAAAGGCTGTGTCTGAAACAGCCTCCTAATGGAGTGTTATAATTTGTAGTGCTAAAACTCAAAAATAAGTTTACATTTTTGTGCCATAGGTTGTCTTGTCAGATTTCCAATGCTTTTTTCCCAAAGGGATTTTGTTTTCTGCTGAAAATAAGGTCTGTGGTGAACGTAAGCCAAAGAGAGTTTCACGTTTTGTTCTACGACGTAAATTCTACCAGTTAATATCTCATCCCTGGATTACAAAGCTTTTTTGTGCTTTTAAAAAGTCAGTTGCGAACAATTTGCTGAATTGAAACTCCAACAACGGTCGCTTTCTGGTAACCGCCACTCAAGTTTCCACACTAGCCTTCCTGCACGTGACAACCATTGGAGTTTCAATTTAGCAACTTGTTAGACACTGACTTTTTTAAAGCACATAACAGTGTCAAAATTCACGGTTGAGATATTAATGGGTGTAATTTATCTCGTAGAACAAATCGTGAAACTCTTAGGTATATGTTAACCGCAGACCTTATCTGGGCAGAAACCGAAATCCAGTGGGAAAAAGCATTGGAAATCTGCCGAGGGAATGCATGGCGGAAGAAACGTCCGGGTTGGCCTCCAAAAAGACGTCATCACTGTAACACAACTGTGTCTTTATAAGACCGCCCTCCTATGTGAATGTGTTTTTGTAGTGGCATAAAACAAAAAATATCTTACATTTTTCCATGACGGGTGTAGTCCTCTTGTAGATTCAGCATGCTTTTTTACGGCTCAAGAGGATTCGCTCTTCTCTACTGTTGTGTGACGTAAGCAGTGTGGTTTCACTTTTGTTCAAACGGCACTAACATTCAGTGAACCAAATAAGTATCTCATCTGGGATTTAGCAAACTTTATTTGAGCTTTTAAATCAGTACATTGGATGAAAATTTGTCTAATACTCCACTAAAGCCTTTCAGCACTAGCCACATGCTTCTGCACACAACCAGTGGATTTCAACGTAGGTCACTTTTGCAAGACTATTAACACATAAGGTGTCAAAATTCACGGTTAGATGTTAATGCTGTATTTATCCGTTTAGATACAATTTGTGAAACTATAGTTATGTTCACGCAGACTTATCTGGTGCAAGGACGAAATCCATGGAAAAAGCTGGCAATCTCAGCGGGTCGAACTCTTGGAGAGGAGAGTCGGAGTGGCTAACAAACACACAGACGTCATCACGTGAAACTTATACTGTGTCCATTATTGACTGTCTCTAACATGCCTGCTTTTAGTAATGTGTATTTTTCGTAGCGATGGGCAGTATGCAAAAAATATCTCCATACTATTTCCAACTACTGTGGAAGTGTCGTAAGTCTCCTCCCTGTAGGATCAGGCCCGCCTCTTCCCTCCTATTTCAGGGCTCAAGATGACTCCGCCTCTTCCTCTTTGTGTGACCTAAACCGTGTGGTTTACTTCCGATTACTGTGCTCACTTATACATTCAGTGAAACCAAATAAATAAGTATATCATCTGGGGATTGTTAGTCCACGATAATTAGAGAAACTTTCCCCAACTTAACTTTTTCATCCAGTGTACTCAATTTATGTACTCAATAGTAGGCATGTAAGCTCTTTCAGACATAGCCAAATCATCTCTGAAATGATCTTCTGAACAACAGCTGAAGATCTTGGCGACGTAGGTCAGTGCTCACTTTCCAAGACTAAATCTGAGATCCTTATAATGGGTAGATCTCTGACATGGAACTCAGAGTTCTGTGTTTCTTTTTTCAAAACAATTTGATTCCATTTTGTGAATAATTGTTCCTGCAGCTTCACTCATTACAATGGAGGGGCAACTAAGAACTGCAATCTCAGCGGTTTCATAAACTTCTTTTGGAGAGGAGCTAGATGGAACTGAGGAACAAACACAGCAGGATAGATCCACTAGTGAAAGAGTGAGTGCTGTTTGTGCAGCACACTATCCTCACTGCTTAAGGAAACCAATTAGAGAACAGGCATTGGAACGACCACGAAGGGACTTGAACCCTCAATCTTCTGATCCGAAGTCAGACGCCTTATCCATTAGGCTACGCGGTCAAATCATAGGTTTTTCTGCATGTCACTGGGTGCAACGGAGCAGATGATGGAATGACGTTAAACCAAAGCAATAGTGAGTGCTGTTTGTGCAGCACACTATCCGCACTGCTTAATGCTAAAGGAATCCATTTAGAAAAAGGGTAAAAGGAACGACCACGAAGGGACTCGAACCCTCAATCTTCTGATCCGAAGTCAGACGCCTTATCCATTAGGCCACACGGCCAGATCACATGCTTTTCTGTATGTCACTGAGCACAAAGGAGCAGATGAGATGGAATGATGTTAAACCAAAGAAAAATTGTGATCAGTTCCACTGAGGAAGAGTAGGGGTGCTCCAACTGAGCCAAGGCCTGATGGTAATGCAGTGTATAATCTGGACCAAAGGCTGTGTCTGAAAGAGCCTCCTAATGGAATGTTACAGTTTGTAGTCCTAAAACTAAAAAAAAGCTTACATTTTTGTGCCATGGGTTATCTTGTCAGATTTCCAATGCTTTTTTCCTAAAGGGATTTTGTTTTCTGCTGAAAATAAGGTCTGTGGTGAACGTAAGCCCAAGAGAGTTTCACATTTTGTTCTACGACGTAAATTATACAAATTAATATCTCATCTGTGGATTTCAAAGCTTTTTTTGTGCTTTTAAAAAGTCAGTTGTGAACAATTCGCTGAATTGAAACTACATCAACAGTCGCTTTCTGGTAACCGCCACTCAAGTTTCCACACTGGCCTTCCTGCACGTGACAACCATTGTAGTTTCAATTTAGCAACTTGTTAGCAACTGACTTTTTTAAAGCACATAACGGTGTCAAAATTCACGGTTGAGATATTAATGGGTGTAATTTATCTCGTAGAACAAATCGTGAAACTCTCTTAGGCTTATGTTAACCGCAGACCTTATTCTGGGCAGAAACCGAAATCCCAGTGGGAAAAAAGCATTGGAAATCTGCCGAGGGAACCCTTGGCGGAAGAGACGTCCGGGTTGGCTTACAAAAAGACGTCATCACTGTAACACTTTATTACTGTGTCTTCATTATATGAACTGTCTTCTAAACCTACTGCCTGCTTTTAGTAATGTGTATTTTTTCGTATGCGATGGGCAGTATGCAAAAAATATCCTCCATACTATTTTCCAACAGTACTGTGGAAGTGTCGTAAGTCGTCCTTCCCTTGTAGGAATCAGGCCCCGCCTCTTCCCCTCCTATTTACAGGGCTCAAAGATGACTCCGCCTCTTCCTCTTTGTGTGACCTAAACCGTGTGGTTTACTTCCCGATTACTGTGCTCACTTATACATTCAGTGAAACCAAATAAATAAGTATATCATCTGGGGATTGTTAGTCCACGATAATTAGAGAAACTTTCCCCAACTTAACTTTTTCATCCAGTGTACTCAATTTATGTACTCAATAGTAGGCATGTAAGCTCTTTCAGACATAGCCAAATCATCTCTGAAATGATCTTCTGAACAACAGCTGAAGATCTTGGCGACGTAGGTCAGTGCTCACTTTCCAAGACTAAATCTGAGATCCTTATAATGGGTAGATCTCTGACATGGAACTCAGAGTTCTGTGTTTCTTTTTTCAAAACAATTTGATTCCATTTTGTGAATAATTGTTCCTGCAGCTTCACTCATTACAATGGAGGGGCAACTAAGAACTGCAATCTCAGCGGTTTCATAAACTTCTTTTGGAGAGGAGCTAGATGGAACTGAGGAACAAACACAGCAGGATAGATCCACTAGTGAAAGAGTGAGTGCTGTTTGTGCAGCACACTATCCTCACTGCTTAAGGAAACCAATTAGAGAACAGGCATTGGAACGACCACGAAGGGACTTGAACCCTCAATCTTCTGATCCGAAGTCAGACGCCTTATCCATTAGGCTACGCGTCAAATCATAGGTTTTTCTGCATGTCACTGGGTGCAACGGAGCAGATGATGGAATGATGTTAAACCAAAGCAATAGTGAGTGCTGTTTGTGCAGCACACTATCCGCACTGCTTAATGCTAAAGGAATCCATTTAGAAAAAGGGTAAAAAGAACGACCACGAAGGGACTCGAACCCTCAATCTTCTGATCCGAAGTCAGACGCCTTATCCATTAGGCCACACGGCCAGATCACATGCTTTTCTGTATGTCACTGAGCACAAAGGAGCAGATGAGATGGAATGATGTTAAACCAAAGAAAAATTGTGTTCAGTTCCACTGAGGAAGAGTAGGGGTGCTCCAACTGAGCCAAGGCCTGATGGTAATGCAGTGTATAATCTGGAGCAAAGGCTGTGTCTGAAAGAGCCTCCTAATGGAATGTTACAGTTTGTAGTCCTAAAACTCAAAAATAAGTTTACATTTTTGTGCCATGGGTTACCTTGTCAGATTTCCAAGGCTTTTTTTCCCAAGGGGATTTTTTTTTCTGCTAAAAATAAGGTCTGTGGTGAACGTAAGCCTAAGAGAGTTTCACGTTTTATCTACGAGATGAATTATACCAATTAATATCTCATCCGTGGATTACAAAGCTTTTTTGTGCTTTTAAAAGGTCAGTTGCAAACAATTCGCTGAATTGAAGCTACAACAACAGTCGCTTTCTGGTAACCACCACTCAAGTTTGCACACTAACCTGCCTGCACGTGAGAACCATTGTAGTTTCAATATTGCGACTTGTAAGCAACTGACTTTTTTAAAGCACATAACGGTGTCAAAATTCACGGTTGAGATATTAATGGGTGTAATTTATCTTGTAGAACAAAACATGAATCTCTCTTCAACAGCCACAAAGGGACTTGCACCCTCATTCTTCTGAGCCAATGCCAGGCACCTTATGCATTAGGCCACGCATTTGAGCAGTTTAGCGGATCGTACTGACTATAGTAATGGGACAGTGAGGTCTCATAAACTCTATGTGAAGTGGAGCTACATTGAACTGTCGAACACTGAGGGGTAGATCCTCTATGAAAAATGGGATGCTTTTGTGCTGCTTATTGCAGAACAGCTGCAAACTCTATCCACATCATATTAAGGTCTGTGACTGTTTTTTCAGCCTGTGACGAGCCCCCTGATGTTTGCTGTTGTTAATCAATCAAATCAATCAAGCACATTTATTTATATATCGTATTTCACAGCAACATTCACAATACGCTTCACAGACAACCCTGGCCTAAACCCCCACAGGAGCAAACCTAAAGCAACAGTGGCAAGGAAAACTCCCTGTTAACACTGCTCCTGTTTCCCTGCTCAGGTGTATCCAGTCATGGGCTTCCCTGACCTGGATATCTGTAACATGTCGCAGAAAATGATTGAGGAGCATCTGAGCAAGTTCTCCACTGTCAGCAGAATCCTTCATCAGGTAGCTGAAGGTTCACTTTCTTTCTGTGTGTCTGTCTGTCTGCCTGCATGTGCGTGTGTCTGTCTGTCTGTCGGTGTCTGCCTACCTGTCTGTCTGTCTGTTTGCCTGCATGTGTGCGTGTGTGTGTCTGTGTCAGTCTGTCTGCCTGCATGTTTGTTTGTCTGTCCATCTGTCTGTCTGCCTGCCTGTCTGTCTGTGTGCCTGTCTGTCAGTCTGTCTGCCTGCATGTGTGTGTGTCTGTCAGTCTGTCTATCTGCCTGCGTGTGTGTGTGTGTCTGTCTGTCGGTCTGTCTGCCTGCATGTGTGTATGTGTCTGTCTGTCAGTCTGTCCACCCGCCTGCCTGCCTTTCTGTCTGTCTACCTGTCTGTTTCTCTACCTGCCTGTCTGTCTGTCTGCCTGCATGTGTGTGTGTGTGTGTGTCTGTCTGTCTGTCTGCGTGTCTGTTTCTCTACCTGCCTATCTGCCTGTCTGCCTGCCAGTCTGTCTGTCAGTCTGCCTGCATGTGTGTGTGTCTGTCAGTCTGACTGGCCGCGTGTGTCTGCGTGTCTGTTTCTCTGTCTGTCTGTCTGTCTGTCTGTCAGTCTGCCTGCATGTGTGTGTGTCTGTCAGTCTGACTGCCCGCGTGTGTCTGCGTGTCTGTTTCTCTGTCTGTCTGTCTGTCAGTCTGCCTGCATGTGTGTGTGTGTGTGTCTGTCTGTCTGTCTGTCTGTCTGCGTGTCTGTTTCTCTACCTGCCTATCTGCCTGTCTGCCTGCCAGTCTGTCTGTCAGTCTGCCTGCATGTGTGTGTGTGTGTCTGTCAGTCTGACTGGCCGCGTGTGTCTGCGTGTCTGTTTCTCTGTCTGTCTGTCTGTCAGTCTGCCTGCATGTGTGTGTGTCTGTCAGTCTGACTGCCCGCGTGTCTGTTTCTCTACCTGCCTATCTGCCTGCCAGTCTGTCTGTCAGTCTGCCTGCATGTGTGTGTGTGTGTGTGTCTGTCAGTCTGACTGCCCGTGTGTGTCTGCGTGTCTGTCTGTCTGTCAGTCTGCCTGCATGTGTGTGTGTGTGTGTCTGTCTGTCTGTCTGTCTGCGTGTCTGTTTCTCTACCTGCCTATCTGCCTGTCTGCCTGCCAGTCTGTCTGTCAGTCTGCCTGCATGTGTGTGTGTGTGTCTGTCAGTCTGACTGGCCGCGTGTGTCTGCGTGTCTGTTTCTCTGTCTGTCTGTCTGTCAGTCTGCCTGCATGTGTGTGTGTCTGTCAGTCTGACTGCCCGCGTGTCTGTTTCTCTACCTGCCTATCTGCCTGTCTGCCTGCCAGTCTGTCTGTCAGTCTGCCTGCATGTGTGTGTGTGTGTGTGTCTGTCAGTCTGCCTGCGTGTGTGTGTGTGTGTGTCTGTCAGTCTGACTGCCCGTGTGTGTCTGCGTGTCTGTTTCTCTGTCTGTCTGTCTTTCCCCGGCGCTGTTAAACAAAGGTTGTGCCGCAAGTATCTATATGACAGTAAAATAAAGTTCTGCATAAGATACAGTATGTGTATTGTCAAAGATTTTGATTTATGAAAGATTATGTATGCACTTTTTCCTGAAAACTGAGTCAGATAAGTATTTGAAATATTTGAACTAACTCAAGTAACATTCCAGAAGGTTGATTTTAAATGAAAACTATTTTCACCAATTTTTAGAACAAACTTTTTGCACGATTGTGTTTTGGGAAGTAATATAATGTTATATAATCTATTCTCATCATCTAAAGGAGCGTTTTTCCCAGGTCTGGTGTGAAACCCTGAATTGTCAGGCTGGTGTGAGGTACACACTGTGCTTTAATGGGAGTGAAAATTCAGGGATAATGTGCAGTACGTGATCTTTCCAGTAGATGTCAGCACTGACTAGAGTTGGCTCTGGTTGAAAGTTTTTAACAGCGGGAGATTAGTAATATTCCCAGAATTCTTTTTCATGTGCTGATTTTAAACGTGTATATTTTGGGTTTCTTCCTAGTGCCAGAGCATTGAACTGGTCCCTCTCACGCGTGTCTTCTACACCTACAAAGGAAAGGACTTCAACTATTTTGTCTACGGAATAGAAAACAAGGTTTACACTCCAAAATATCCATCGAGTTGCTCTATTTTGTAATCATTTGGGATGATTCCTTGAGTACATTACTAAATTTAATATCAATTTCTATTCTTTTTCTTTCTTATATTTATAGCACATACTGTAACAACTGTACATTTATTTGTTTTCAGATGTAATTATTTTTACAAAACAATACTTTTACACTGAAAAATAATTCACTGCTTCTAGTCAAAAAGATTAATGCAGAAAATTGCCTTGAGGTCTTTGAGTCATTTCTACTTATTATTAAGTAAATGTTAGACAAACACAGCTAGTTTTAGTGCAACCAGGGTGGTTTTCCTCAATATTTAAAAACTTAATTATGTTGAACCTACTTAAATATTCATATTCACTGAGACATTCAGCTAACTAATAATAAAAGTGAAGTTGATTCAACTTGTATCTTTTCTTTCTTTTCTACTCATATCTTTTGCAAATTTCTGCTTTAATCAATAAATCAAGAAAAAAATAAGTAATCATTTAGAGGTCTTCACCTTTTTATTGATTGGAAATCTGTAGGAAATCTGTAGGAACAGGCAGGAATTGAACTTTGGTTGCCTGTGTGAGAGGCAGTTGTGCTAACCCCTGAACTTAAGGTTAAGTCCTTTAGGCCCAACGTCAGTGCCTGTGTCTGATAGATCAGTCAGGCGGAGTATGTAACGTGAGCTTGAGGTTGCCTGTCGTAGCGGCAGTTATGCTGGCTAGCCTGCTCTTCTGCTTTAACCGTGAGCTCTAGTCTTTAGTGTAGCTACTAGCACAGCGGTCAGTGCTGGTTGTTCAGTGGCTCACTACTGTAGCGATCCGCTCAGTATGCTGGCTAGCTGCTTCGCTAACCGTGAGCTCGTCTTTAGTGTAGCGACTAGCACAGCTGCTGATCTCCCAGGACCAGTGAGTTCAGTCTGCTAGCCGAGTTCATTAGCTCGATGTGTGCTGTCACAAACACCAGATCTGTAGCAGTGTGTCCTGGACCTCCAAAGTAGACCAATGAAACACAGAAAAGGGAAATTATTTAAATGATCGCTTTTTTGTCATTTCTTAGAAAAGAGTATACAACGATATTGGAGCAACAATTTTCTGCAGTCTTGAGTGGAAATTCACCAATGGTTACTTGACAATTCAAACTTATTTGTAATTATTTGTTAGCTTAGGAATATCGTAATGAATATGAACACAAATATTTAAGTAGGGTCCAATGTAATTGAGCTTTTAAATATGGGGGGAAAACCCACATTGGTTGTACTTAAACTAGCTGTGCTGATCTGACAATGATGGTCTCATAGCATTTTTTAAAAATAATGCCCCATGTAGAAATGACTCAAAAACCTGTTGCAGCTGTAATTTGCCCACAGGCAAGGCAGTGAATTATTTGTTTTATCTCAAACACAATGGAATTCTGTTTTGTATGTTTTCATATTTGTAATATAATAAACTAAACTTTGACCTTGCAGTTGCCACTGGATGTTAAAACATTGAATAATGTTGCGTGAATCTCATGTTTTGTTTTTAAAAATGGTCCCACTTCCATTTGGACTAATTTTTAAAGCTGGGTGTTTATGAGTATTCCATCCTGAAGTTCCTGTTTGAGAATGACAACACGCACATTCACAAACATACACGTGTTCACACACAATCACACGCATGCACACATTCATGCACGCACACACCTGCAGTTTGGACAGTCTCTCGAGTTAAAAAGGAACAAAGCAAGGTATTTAAGATCAGAGTAACAGTTCTCCGACTGGAGAGCTCTTTTAACCGCAGAAGGTCGGCTGGGACTAGCCGGGAAGATCGTGCAGGTCCCGCTCTGACGTGCTCCAGTCCGCGTCTCGCTTGATCTACCCTCTCGTGCAGCCCTTGAGTACGCTGCCCCGAGCCAGAAAACATGTAGCCCCATAAAGAGGCGGGAAATCCAAGGACTCTTCAGTCGAAACCAGAAGTAGCCTACGCACTACGCACACAAAACAGCTCTGGCACTTTGCGGGCCGCTTTCACCTGTGGTGTCTTTGAACTCCGCCTAATCACCGCTCTTTTAACTTTGAACGGTATATGGTTTGCGTTTTTATGCTGGGGGGAGGGTGAACAAGTACACAGTAAGATGGATTGTTCAATGTAAAAAGACATGTTATAAGATTTTTATATTTGCGCAATAAAGAAAATCTGGGTTATTAATGTGCGTTTCAGTTTTGTCAACGAGTTGAAAGTCACAGCATCGTTCAGAGATTGTTTCCAAATTATCGTGCAAACCCAGATATTTCCCTGTATACTCTTAGAGGTTCCTCCTGTTGCTTTTAATGAAAGTGATGAAGACATATGAGGCACGTTTTCACCTCTGGCGACCGGCTTCGTATTTCGTGCCAGAAATATTTTACATTGTGTAGCGGTTGACGCATGATGTCTTTCCTGAGTCAGATCTGCCGCCCCCCCCCCCCCCCCAAAAAAAAAAATCAATGCTGCTTTCAAATACAACAAAACTAAGTCCACGAGGAGAGGTACATTCATGCACAAGCAATTGTTAGTTGTTTTTACAAATCTTCGGTCATGTTTAGGAGTTCAAACACTGTACACGGCCATTATACTTATTACTGTCCTAAAAAATACATTAAAATAGAATATAATTAATAATATAGGAGAAAATCATTCCTCTCGTAGATAAAGGAATAAGTTGGCGAGAGCTGGCTGACTGTAACGGGAAGTTAATTCGGACTTTCCTGAGCTTCCAAAAGCCGTTCTAACGTGGAAATCACCCGACTGAATCCTTTTTCTAAAAAGCCACCACTCACTGTGTAGCCTACTGCTGGAGCGTTTAATTGAATATTGTCCAGTAAACTGCGTTTGTATTCAGAAGCTGAAAGTGGTTTTCATTACCAAAACAACTGTGCAAAATTAAACAGTCTGAGTTGTGAGAACAAATACGCATTTGTGGGGCATTACTGAAATGAGGAAAGAGTTTGGAGAGCAAATAACGCGCAATAGATGACGATGGGAAGGAGTGGCTTTCCTCACACGCGCCACGTTTGTTTATAACGTGGAGAGAAGTGGATGAGATAGACGTCATTGCTTCGCTCAAGGTGGAGTGAGTTCTGTGTCGCCTCCTGTCACAAAAAAGGAAAATTTGCTCGGAATTATTAGTTTTAAACGTCACAAACGGAAACAAACCGGTAAGTTTAAACAAATATATACCTAGATTGTTATATGGGGTGTTTTTCAAATCATTCAAATTTTAGCCAATTTAAAAATCATATATATTTAAACGGATCATATTTTAAATGTGCTCGTTTGCAAACGCCGGTTAATGCTGGGATGGAGGGCACAGTAGAGCGTGGTCTAATGCAACAAATACAATGTATGAATACTAGAAACGAAAACAAATGAGTACGGACTTTAAAAAAATGTTATTTTGGTGTGGTAGATTAATATAACCCTCCTTGCTGATGTTATACTGGCGGAAATCAGATGTCAAGCCAGTACGCTTGAAGAATTCAGCGCGCAGGTTAACAGTGATGTGGTTTTGTACCCGTGGGTTTCATCGACTCCCGTGCGAGCGCAGCCATACGCATTCGTGTTTATACAGTCTGAGTGAGTGCAGTTGTAAACAGTAAATTGCGTCAGTCAAACATTTCAAAGAAAACTTAAACAATTTGAAGACCTGGCTACACATTGTAGTTTAGAGCGCAAACAAAAGTTTGCCACTGGTCTACCCAAAAACTGTTATAGCCTAGAACTCATTTCACTTTCAATAATAGGCTTATTCTGTAAATACTATGGTATATATTTGTAAAATAGTCTAAAATAAAATCTAAATGAACGCTAATCCGTAAACAAACAGAGTAACAGTGGAAAAAAATTATCCTGTCAAATCATCGATTGAAATTCTGCACTGGAAATATGTACTGTAAGGTTGACAGACATTTTCATAAAGTTACTGACCTCCCATACAACTAAACATGAGTGATTTATTTTCGCTTTTTCGAACTGCGTAGGCCTCTTAACACCGTCCACTTCTTACCTGGAGTGATTGATTTCGTTTAAATAATTAGAATGGGTCTCCTTTAATTTCTTCTATCTACAGTTACAGTTACCTCGTTACCCCGTGGACGCCTCCGTTTGTTGGCTGAGCCTGACATTTCGAGTGTGTGGAAAGATTAAGGTGCTTCGCGAATTATTGTTTTAGTCCAGTGGGGACCGACCCTGTTTTGATGGACAGGTTCGGTTCCACCATCTTCCGAGTGGAATGTCATGACAGACGTTATGATCTAAAAATGAATAAGACACACTGTGTTTTCACGAGATGGGGGGAAAAGAAAAAAAAACTCGTTCAGATGAACGTGTCAAAAAGTTTCTGCCGGGTCTCACAGACGAGGGTGACACAAATTTCCCGTCACCCCAGACCCCTTTTTGTAGAATGTTCCCGCGGTCTCTGTAAGGTCTGAGTAACATCCCGCGCATTGTGTCTTTTTCCTGTTATGATGTTTACTCCTCCGCACACAGTCCGTCTCTCCGTTTTGTTGTTTCCGCTCATGTACCAGCAGTGTTTTCTCCCTCGAGTCGTGAAAGGTGGGAGAAAAGTTCTGTGGCTTCTGAAAAAGGAAAAAGGAAACATGACTGAGGTGAAGGTTGTGCGTGTGGGATGTGTGAACATTTATATTTATTAACTTATTGATTTATTGATTCATTTTATATATTTAGCCCTATTTGAGGTGACTGACCTGTGCTCTTTGTAATTTTGTGGGCGTCCTGCTTTGGTGACCTAGCCTTCGAGCAGCCAGAAATCCGTTTTCTCTTCTTCCTTGGATTGTTTTTAAAGTATTGTGCAATATATTTTTTTTTCCTAAAGCACTTTTTTTCCAGAAATGAAGCGGATTAATTGGGCAACGCTGAACACGAGCATTCCGGAATGTGTCAAAACCATTGTTTCTTTGAAAGTACCCATTTTACGGAATACATGGTGGTGTGGAATGTTCCGTTCACGCAGTGCGTTTCCGTGAGAGGCGGGCAGTTCCGTTCCCTGTGCATGTGCTCGTTTTTGCTTACACTACTTACTCTGACCCAATTAGCTAATTAGCTGCACACACCGGTACTGATTATCTCCTAGATTACATCACAGTAAACATTTTGTACAAGGACACAAGAACAGTTATCAGTCAATCTTTAGCATCCCACTAAATTGGATTGGACAGGTGCACGTGGTCAACACAAAACAATAAAACCTCAATTGAAGACGTCCGCTCGTGGCATAACTCTCCCTGAATGCAAAACAAGCTGCAAAAACGTTGATGACTGAACTGCATTATACAGACTAAAAATAAAAAGAGATGCGTGAATAGAAGATAGATAAACTTCTGATACTACTGAGCACCAGTCATATTTCAATGTATATTTAATGATTCTCTGGTGTTTCAGTTCGCGAATCATAGGAGTTTATGAGTCACAGTCTGCTGTCACTCATGGACTCACATGGTCCACAAACTGAATCACCTGACAGGGAGAGAGGGAAATAATGGAAGGAAGGAATGGGGGAAATGATGAGAGGGAAAGAATGGAGGAAAGGATGAGAGGGAAATAATTGAGGGAAAGGATGGGAGGGAAAGAATGCTTGAGTCTGTTCTCTCATCCCCTCAGTTCTGTCTTTTCCTTGCAGCTGTTCTGCTGAGTAGCAGGGCTGCATAGAGACGTGTAACATTCACAACTTTGCTGAATCCCAAACGCTGAATGAGATTGTTCTCCCTGCAGCTAATCAAAGTTTTAGCTTAACTCCAGTCCTGGAGGGCCACAGTGTCTGTAGCCTTTTGTGATTTCCTTTCAATCAGCATCCAATTTAGCCTAGGAAACAAGGTGTTTGGACTCCTTAGCCAATCAGTGGTTTCAGTGAATCAGTTAAATGCCAAAACACACCAATCACCAGCAGACACAGCTGTTGTCCGGAGCTGGAGTCTGACAGTGCTGCTTTAGGCCTGTCTTAGAGTCTGACAGAGCTGCTTTAGGCCTGTCTTAGAGTCTGACAGCGCTGCTTTAGGCCTGTCTTAGAGTCTGACAGAGCTGCTTTAGGCCTGTCTTAGAGACTGACAGCGCTGCTTTAGGCCTGTCTTAGAGTCTGACAGAGCTGCTTTAGGCCTGTCTTAGAGTCTGACAGCGCTGCTTTAGGCCTGTCTTAGAGACTGACAGCGCTGCTTTAGGCCTGTCTTAGAGTCTGACAGCGCTGCTTTAGGCCTGTCTTAGAGTCTGACAGTGCTGCTTTAGGCCTGTCTTAGAGTCTGACAGCGCTGCTTTAGGCCTGTCTTAGAGTCTGAGAGAGCTGCTTTAGGCCTGTCTTAGAGTCTGACAGAGCTGCTTTAGGCCTGTCTTAGAGTCTGAGAACGCTGCTTTAGGCCTGTCTTAGAGACTGACAGAGCTGCTTTAGGCCTGTCTTAGAGTCTGACAGCACTGCTTTAGGCCTGTCTTAGAGTCTGACAGCGCTGCTTTAGGCCTGTCTTAGAGTCTGAGAGAGCTGCTTTAGGCCTGTCTTAGAGTCTGACAGAGCTGCTTTAGGCCTGTCTTAGAGTCTGACAGCGCTGCTTTAGGCCTGTCTTAGAGTCTGACAGCACTGCTTTAGGCCTGTCTTAGAGTCTGAGAGCACTGCTTTAGGCCTGTCTTAGAGTCTGACAGAGCTGCTTTAGGCCTGTCTTAGAGTCTGACAGCGCTGCTTTAGGCCTGTCTTAGAGTCTGACAGCGCTGCTTTAGGCCTGTCTTAGAGTCTGACAGCACTGCTTTAGGCCTGTCTTAGAGTCTGACAGAGCTGCTTTAGGCCTGTCTTAGAGTCTGACAGCGCTGCTTTAGGCCTGTCTTGGTCATTCAGAGCTAGGTCTGACAGCGCTGCTTTAGGCTTGTCTTGGGGAGGGATTTTGTGGGAGGACAGGGATCTGCAGCTGATGCAGCTCAAGCCCTCATATGAGAGTTACCAGCCATTAAGGACAGTTCCAGCCCCCCCCCACCCCCCCCCCCCCCCCCCCCTCCAGCTCATTTCTCTTACTGGACTGTACATTGAAAATGGGAGCTGGGAGCGAGTCCATGATGTAAAGTGGGGGAGGGGCTGTGCCTGTTTCTGGATCTCATGCCAGCTTCTGCTCACTGTGAAACACAATGATTGGCCCAAATCAGTCAGCCCTGATGTCATGTATTAGCTCCGCCCACTGTTGGCTTCATGAAACTTCAACCTCTCAACAGTAGTTGATCGTGGTATTCCAGAGGTAGGGAACCCTGTTCTTGCCTTTTATTGATAAGCTCATGTATTGCAGTGTAACAATATGTATGTGTTCCTATATGAAATATTTTGCTGTGGTGTAATCTATGAGGGAACCAGGCTAAGAAGGAAATCTGTGTTAGTGTGTCAGTGGAAGGTAAAGCTAACATTTCAATTGCTATCAAGTTTTAAAATGTAAAAAATACCTCAGTGATTTGGTTTATCTTCCCAGAAGCTCAAGTTAATAGTTAATAAAGAGCTACACATGTGTCTATGCCCTGACTAACATTTGAAACTATGAGAATCATTTCCTTTATGAGAGATCGGTGAAGGTCAGTTTACTCCCATTTTGTTTTCTGACATATTCTTTTAAAACCGGGCTGCACTCATTATGTTTAACACCTGGGCCACTGTTGAGAGTTTGGTCATTACCTCTCTAAGTAGAGTGCAACAAGCAGTAACGACAGGAGTTTCCATGGTGACAACAGTATGATGAAATGACTGGGATTCAAACAACATTTTTATGACTAAAACTAAAGGCATACACAACTGAGTTCAGATGTCAGAATTAATTTGTGAAGAAATATGAAATGCATGTGTTTATTTGTAAGTCAAAGTTAAGGGCAAATGTTGATTGAATACAGGCCTTTGTCACTATGAACAGGCTTACTGGGGGAGCAGAATTTAGTGCTTGCAGGAGGATGAAGTGTCTGAGAATCAGAGGCTGCTTGACATGCTTTGATCTGTGCTTGGGGCAGGCTTATCAAAGCTAATCTGTGTAGCATTGATCTCTATTACAAACACTATGGCACAAGCTAACAAGGTGCTTTGTGCATGCTGTGTGAATGCTAATGGCTATCTGCTCCTTTATAGAAAAGGACTGCTATACTCAGGGCCCTTAGAGAGCTGCTGTACTCATAGGGCCCTTACAGGGCCGCTGTACTTATAGGGTCCTTACAGGGCTGCTGTACTCATAGGGCCCTTACAAGGCTGCTGTACTCATAGGGCCCTTACAGGGCTGCTGTACTCATAGGGCCCTTACAGGGATGCTGTGCTCATAGGGCTGTTACAGGGCTACTGTACTCATAGGGCCCTTACAGGGCTGCTGTGCTCATAGGGCTGTTACAGGGCTGCTGTACTCATAGGGCCCTTACAGGGCTGCTGTACTCATAGAGCCCTTACAGGGCTGCTGTACTCATAGAGCCCTTACAGGGCTGCTGTGCTCATAGGGCTGTTACAGGGCTACTGTACTCATAGGGCCCTTACAGGGCTGCTGTACTCATAGGGCCCTTACAGGGCTGCTGTGCTCATAGGGCTGTTACAGGGCTACTGTACTCATAGGGCCCTTACAGGGCTGCTGTACTCATAGGGCCCTTACAGAGCTGCTGTACTCATAGGGCCCTTACAGGGCTGCTGTACTCATAGGGCCCTTACAGAGCTGCTGTACTTATAGGGCCCTTACAGGGCTGCTGTACTCATAGGGCCCTTACAGGGCTGCTGTGCTCATAGGGCCGTTACAGGGCTGCTGTACTCATAGGGCCCTTACATGGCTGCTGTGCTCATAGGGCCCTTACAGGGCTGCTGTACTCATAGGGCCCTTACAGGGCTGCTGTACTCATAGGGCCCTTACAGGGCTGCTGTACTCATAGAGCCCTTACAGGGCTGCTGTACTCATAGGGCCCTTACAGGGCTGCTGTACTCATAGGGCTGTTACAGGGCTGCTGTACTCATAGGGCCCTCACAGGGCTTCTGTACTCATAGGGCCCTTACAGGGCTGCTGTACTCATAGGGCCCTTACAGGGCTGCAGTACTCATAGACCCCTTACAGGGCTCCTGTACTCATATGGCCCTTACAGGGCTGCTGTACTCATAGGGCTGTTACAGGGCTGCAGTACTCATAGGGCCCTTACAGGGCTGCTGTACTCATAGGGCCCTTACAGGGCTGCTGTACTCATAGGGCCCTTACAGGGCTGCAGTCTCATGGGGCCCTTACAGGGCTGCTGTACTCATAGGGCCCTGTTACAGGGCTGCAGTACTCATAGGGCCCTTACAGGGCTGCTGTACTCATAGGGCCCTTACAGGGCTGCTGTACTCATAGGGCCCTTACAGGGCTGCAGTACTCATAGGGCTGTTACAGGGCTGCAGTACTCATAGGGCCCTTACAGGGCTGCTGTACTCATAGGGCCCTTACAGGGCTGCTGTACTCATAGGGCCCTTACAGGGCTGCTGTACTCATAGGGCCCTTACAGGGCTGCTGTACTCATAGGGCCCTTACAGGGCTGCTGTACTCATAGGGCTGTTACAGGGCTGCTGTACTCATAGGGCCCTCACAGGGCTTCTGTACTCATAGGGCCCTTACAGGGCTGCTGTACTCATAGGGCCCTTACAGGGCTGCTGTACTCATAGGGCCCTTACAGGCTGCTGTACTCATAGGGCCCTTACAGGGCTGCAGTACTCATAGGGCCCTTACAGGGCTGCTGTACTCATAGGGCCCTTACAGGGCTGCTGTACTCATAGGGCCCTTACAGGGCTGCTGTACTCATAGGGCCCTTACAGGGCTGCTGTACTCATAGGGCTGTTACAGGGCTGCTGTACTCATAGGGCTGTTACAGGGCTGCTGTACTCATAGGGCTGTTACAGGGCTGCTGTACTCATAGGGCTGTTACAGGGCTGCTGTACTCATAGGGCTGTTACAGGGCTGCTGTACTCATAGGGCTGTTACAGGGCTTCTGTACTCAGAGGTGCCTTACAGGGCTGCTGTACTCAGAGGTGCCTCTCTGCTTTCCCTCTGTCTGTTACCCTCTCTGCTTTCCCTCTGTCTGTTACCCTCTCTGCTTTCTCTCTGTCTGTTACCCTCTCAGCTTTCTCTCTCTGTTACCCTCTCTGCTTTCTCTTTGTCTGAATAAAGCCAACAATACAAAAGGACAACCGACTGTCTCCTTTAAACATAAATAAAAATAAGCACAACTCCCTCTTTAAGAGGGTTGATGTAATTGGAGCGCAGGCTCTTGTCTTCGGAATTTGTGCTTTTGTTTTCCTGGCTAGCTGCTGAGAGATGAGTTATATTTCATTTATACACGTTTTTTGATTCCAACATTTATATGACTTTGAGGGGCTATCCAAGATTTGTTATTCGAGGTCAAGCCTCGGATAGAGAGTCAGGATCAGTATCTCTCTTGTCTCACATCCATGAATAACATACTTTAAAAAATGTGCCTCAGAGACTTCAATATGCCACAGAATGTGTTTTATATTTAGGTTGTGCACGTGCGTATGTCCAGAAATATCATAACCACAGCCAGACCCGACAGATGTATATGGATAAGACTTTTCGGCCTGTTTTATATTCCGTTCCTTTACTGTTGGCC
Source organism: Anguilla rostrata (assembly GCF_018555375.3). Classification (NCBI taxonomy): domain Eukaryota; kingdom Metazoa; phylum Chordata; class Actinopteri; order Anguilliformes; family Anguillidae; genus Anguilla; species Anguilla rostrata. The sequence continues at coordinate 1,803,866 of NC_057945.1, forward strand.
CGAAATCAGTCACAGCCATAAACAGTCAGGGTGATGATGCTCCACTGAAAGAGGTCAGGTGCCCTAAGGGGGCAATCAGGACTTCGTACCGAATGTGAATGTTTCCGTGTGGTGCGTTCCTGAACCCTGCAGGGCGGTTTTCCCTCCCTTTCTGTGGTGAAGCTGAGCGGTTTTGCAGAGAGAGAGAGAGTCTGTCCAAACTGCCACGTGTGGCTCCTCTCTCTGATTCGCCCGGCCACCGCGCACACTTCAGACAGGGCCCCAGTGTATTGTGGGAGAGCTCGGCGATGTTCGCTCAAGTGGATGGCGTTCGTTGTCATTAATAACATGCGTTTACCCGAAGGGGCTCTCCTGGGACTCCCAAGCGAGCTTTTTACGGCCGTCAGAGAGGTGTTCTGTAGTTCAGCTGGCCATGTGGTGGAACCCCCCCCACCCATAAAATGCACCGTGTGCCCCCCCCCACACCCACCCGCCCCCACTCCCTTGGGACTTTTTTCAGATTTTACCATCTCATCATCTTTTACACCCCCTATACAATCTGCCCCGAGATTTTGCTGCCCAGTGCATGGTCTGGTTATCCTCAATACGGACTGGGGGGGTTTAGGGGAGGGCGGGGGTTAGAGAAAGTTTGGGGTTCAGGAAAACAGATGGATGGGTCCATTTATCCCAAAGAGAGAGTGCATCCCCCACAGCTTTGAAAATCATATCACCAAGGGATACATATCACCAAGAAACCAAAACCCGCTCATTAAATTGCATCCCTGGGTGTTTGAAGGGTTTTTTAATGAGAGCAGGCTATGTTTTGAAGGGAGGGTCGGGGTAATTGAATAGCTTGTGTAAACAATGCAAAGGAAACCTACAAAGAGAGCTCATACAGTACATCTTCACCTTCAGTGATAATTATATTTAATCATCAGTGGGGAACGTTGCCCTGTTATTAAGTGCTGAAGCATCCTGTCTAGTTCACATATCTTTAATGAGAATTCACAGAGGAACAGATTAGGATTTTTTTGCTTAGTTCTAATTATGAATGAATAATCTGGGAGGGAATGCTCAGAGAGGAAGAGGAGTGCTGTAGGTCTGGAGCTGCACCCTCACATTACAGCGTTTGTTTGCATGACAGAAGTCCTTCAACCCAGGGCAGGTCACATCACCCGAAAATACCGCTGGTCTTTTACCGGAAACTTCAGGGTTACATCATAAAACAGGACTGTAAATATTTCCAGAATGTATTTTAAGAATCGGGGGAAAACCTCAGAAAATCTCAGCTTGACTGGAAAAAATATGCAAGAGAACAGAGTGAGAAAACAAAACAAGGTCCATTGAACTCTGGAGCAGAATATGAACATGACTTATAAATAACCCGTGTGAGCTATTTCATTTGAATTTGTTTGCGGTGAAAATGGATGTCTGGCTGAAACAGTGTTTGGTTTTCAACCAGTTCTCCATCTTGGAGTATAGTGAGGGTCAGATTGTTTTAAGATTTTGTGGCAGCTTCACCTGTTAAAAATTAAATTAGTCCAATCATTTATTTGAGCCGCTTTTTGATAAAATCATCTGCAGACCATAAAGCTGCAGTTCACAAAGTATCCTTGGTGAAGAGATTTTAATGTGGTCTGAATGAACCATCTGAATAAGTCATTATCTTTGTGTATACAGCTCTTTAGAAAATGAAGCCAGAACAATTAGTTGGAACAAAAACCACCGCAGCCTGGGTTGCTACTCCTGTTGAGTCAGTCCACTGGCAACATGTGCACCTTAAAGAGTTAATTGCCTCAGTTTATGATGTCATCGTCTGAGGAACGTGTGGAGCGTGCAGAACTAATTGAAGCCAATTACACAACTGGTTGTAATTGAATTAGCGCGAAAAAAAAATCAGGTGCGCTGCAATGGAATCAGGGAGGACATGTGTGGTCTCATTTTTCAGTGTGTTTGTGTATTTCTCGTTTGTGTTGTGTGAGAAATTCAGTCATACAAGAAATGATTTGTGTAAGTGCCATACGTTCTCAAAAACACGTGTGTGTATGTTGATGAATCTCAATCAGTCGTAAACCAGAGGCCCTCATGTGATTGGTTAATTAGCATATTTCCACACCCATAAAGCAGGCTATGCTGTCCTTTATCGTGGCAAAAAACAAACAAATAAATGATCACCCAAGCTGGAATTGACGTCCTGCGGACAGAACTGATATTTTATTCGGTAGTGTAAGCTTTGGTGCGAATGGGAAACAGATGAGGTAAAGATACGGCCTGGCAGGAGGAAGTAAATGCAGTAAATGTCTGTCACACGTGCACTCCAAGAAATGACCCCAAATCGGTTAGATTTAAAAGTGAGTCAAAAAAACATGTGGCTGCATCATGTTGCCACGTCGGTGCTGCGTCATGTTGCCATGTCGGTACTGCGTCATGTTGCCGTGTCGGTGCTGCGTCATGTTGCCATGTCAGTACTGCGTCATGTTGCCATGTCGGTACTGCGTCATGTTGCCGTGTCGGTACTGCGTCATGTTGCTGCGTCATGTTGCCGTCGTGGTCATCTGTGCGTCATGTTGCCGTCGTCTGCGTCGTTGACGTGCGTCATGTTCGCGTTGGACTGGTCTGTTGCCGCTCGGGGACTGCGTCATGTTGACGTTTCGGTACTGCGTCACGTTGACGTGTCGGTACTGCGTCATGTTGCTGCATCATGTTGCTACGTCATGTTGCCGTGTCGGTACTGCGTCATGTTGCCGTGTCGCTACTGCGTCATGTTGCCGTGTCGCTACTGCGTCATGTTGCTGCGTCATGTTGCCGCATCAGTACTGCGTCATGTTGCCGCGTCGGTACTGCGTCATGTTGCCGCGTCGGTACTGCGTCATGTTGCCGTGTCATGTTGACGTGTCATGTTGCCATGTCGGTACTGCGTCATGTTGCCGTGTCATGTTGACGTGCCATGTTGCCGCATCATGTTGCCATGTCGGTACCGCAAACGCAGGAGGAGCAGGAGGGTCCGCGGGCCTGCCAATAGCCAATGACCTCATCGCCGGCGCTTTTGGGAGTCTGTTCTCTCAGTCATTGCCCCGCCGCTGAAGCAGATAGTGAGAAGTTTCCATTCACACTGACTGGGTCAGTCACCCCGACACTTGGACGCTAAGTTAGCTTGCAGCGTTCACCCTTTTCAATAGGCGCTCATTCATAGACTGTAGGCCCAGTACATTTAATCAACCTTTGACCTTAAATTTGACTAACAATTAAAATATTTTACCCCTCTTTGGTGAGTTCAGCATTAGTTAAAGCTGAGCCTCTCCAAACTGAGTTTGTGAACAAAAAGTCAAGTAATGAATTAGTTGTAAATCAAAGTTAAAGGTAAATGTTGATTGAATACATCTTACATATTATATCACATATAATATTTTAACTTTATCTAGTGCTAAGCAATGTCCAGCTTTGTTGCACAAACCTAAACCAAATACTCTTCTGCCTTGTATGCATGCTGTTATCTTTACATGTTTTGGAAAAACTATTTCTTTCCATTTTTGACCACAATGGTGGATGTTGATGGCTAAGTATTGAGCACCAGGTCAAAGAAGGCATATAAACATATAAACTATTTGAGCGGGTTGTGGGTTTGTTCTGGGTCCTTGCTTAAGTGCATTGTCCCAGTCCCAGAAAAAACCTACAATTAAAATGAGGTATGGGGGTTTTCTGAACCTGACTGTGATTGGAGTACGGTTAGCACAGCCGAGCCCGTTTGCACTCTTAAATGAGAGATTCACCGGATGCAGCCTCACCCGATGCTAAACTTCTGTGCTGCTACCATCCTCTCTGCCTCTTCATCAGACCAGTACTATTTACAGTGCAGGACCATCAGTACGGTAGGCGCTCACAACCCCTTGTAGAAATCTGAGGGACGTAGATGTATACAGCTGAGATGTTTATGCTTCAGTGGCAGGGAGGCAGAAATGTCAGTGATTAAAAATATTCAGCTGAACATCCAGGGAGTCTGAGGAATCAGTGGCTTCACGGCCAACTCGACTGCTTTCTGGAGCGTTTTAAAGGGCGTTCCGATGGGTTGATCCTCACCATCGCAGATTGGGCGTATTTGGTCCTGTAGGCCTACTAAAAAAACAGCTCCTCCTTTCATTCCGTGAGTCTGGGGTCCAGCGCTGTTGCAGGGTTCTCTCCAGGTAGTGAAAGGTGTCTCTGTTGCAGGGTTCTCTCCGGGAAGTAAAAGGTGTTTTCCTCTCTGGACTGTCTGCTCTGGCGTTTCCATTCCAGTTGGAAACGTCATTAGACTATTTACTGCCTTTATTGAAGTACTGCTGGACCACCTTGTGTAGTTTAGCGGGTTTATGCCAAACCCTCTGCCAACAGTAAGAGCCTCAGGACTGAGGAGAGGACCATGCGAGCTGTGTTTATGAGCATCGGGACTACCCATCTCACTCTCCCTCCTTCCCCCTCTCTCTCACTCCCCCCTTCCTCCCTCCCTCTCTCTCCTTCCTGCCTCTCTCTCTGTCTCACTCCCTCCTCTCTCTCTTTCTCACCCTCTCCCTCCCTGCCTCTCTTACTCTCTCTCCCCCTCTCCCTCCCTTCCTCCCTCCCTCTCTCTCACTCCTACTCTCTCTCTTTCTCACCCTCTCTCTCCCTACCTCTCTTACTCTCTCTCCCCCTCTCCCTCCCTCTCTCCCTCTCTCTTTCTCCCCTCTCTCCCTCCCTCCCTTTCCCTCTCTCTCTATCCCTCCCCTCTCTCTCTCTCTCTCTCTCTCTCTCTCTAAGGATGGGGTTTGGCCCATGTTTGTGCACATGGAGAGGAGGGAAAGTTCTAGATCATGAGCAGAGACCTTGTTGGAAGGTGAAATGACACTAGGGAGTGTGTAGGGTGAGCAGCCAGGCCTTTCTGAATGGAGCATTGTCATTATCTGTTTAGCTGGGTAAAGTTGTTTTTTTCTTTTCTTTTTTCTGTTCCTTCATCTCCTGCTTTTTCCTAAGTGTAAAGGTAGAGAGCGATAGAAAGAAGGATAGAGAAGGGGACAGGGAGAGAGAGAGGCACACAGACCACCCAGCCAGAACATTGTGCGTTTTCCCCTTGCACTGAAGTACGGCCGTCCATAGCGTAGCTGCCACACACACAGGAAGAGATCGGGAGGAGCACCGGGGTCTTTAAAGCCCCACAGAGAAAGCAGCTGCCTCCTTCTCTGAGGTAAACTGTAAAAACGTAACCGTGCCGATCGGGGGGGGGGGCCAGTGGATTCCCAAATGAAAGCAGCTCACACAGAGCTGGCTCTCTCTCTGGCTCTTTCTGGTCCATGGAAAGGTGGATTAATTCATTTGCTTTTTGAAAAGAGTTGAGTCAGAATGGAAGCGTCGGTGACGGACAGAGGACTGCAGTGTGGGATGTGCTGCACTGCGGCGGGAGCTCTGTTCTGCTGATGCAGTTTAAGTGCACATCTCTGACTGTCATGCCATTTTCTGATTGGCAGTTCAGTATCCAAGGCACTGACAGTGACTCCTGCAGATTCAGCGCAGAGCTTCTTGGCTCTGATGTGTCTGACGCCTGCCTGTGGAGTCTAAACCGGATCTGCCTCAGAGAGCTGAAGTACTTTAAGCCTTTTTGAACATCAGCAGAATTCCTGCTTTTATTTCTGTTTTTTTGTGATTTCGGTGCAGAATTCTTCTTTCACGTGGCAGTGCGTTTGTAAGATGTCTCCCTGGACGTCATCAGGGATTTGCAGAACTGTGTTCGGATTTCATCGGCACCTAATGATCTCAATTTCAATTACGTGCCTGACCCAGGTCTGGTGTGCGCACAGTGTCACGGGTGAATTTTGAGGAATCCCGATCGTGTCAGGGTATATGTCAGGGTTTTGCTAGTAAATTACGTGTTTGGGGGGGGAGGTGTCACACAGTGTTTAGAGCAGCAGGCCGGAGCGTGCGTTTTAACCTGTTTCAGACGCGGCTTGATCCTGTGGGAGGGCTTCCCGCTAGCTCTTAGCCCCGAGCGCTAGCCCGAGTCATGACAGGTATGTCCGCTAACGACAGGCCGTGGTCTGGCCCCCCGCTCCCGCGCTCGACCCCGCAGGGGCGATGACAGACGCTGATGCTTCTGCAGCACAGGGGGGTTGGGGGGGTGAGGGGTGGGGGGGGGGTGTTGGGGGGCACTGAACTGAGCAGGAGTCCTGTCACCCCGAGGTGTGAACCTAAACAGCCCCTGGTGGGGTCCTGGGATCCCGCCTGGAATTTCGGGGCTGAAAGCAGGCTCCCGTCATTCCGTCAGTAACCCAGGCCTTCGGGACGCTTTCAAGAGGAGCAGGACTTAGGTAAAGGTCAGATCAAAGAGGCTGTGGACAGGCGCTGAATCTCTGCTGTAAATTACAGACGGACCTGCCTTATGTCAGTTATGAACCATAAAAACACAGTTGTTTTCAGTTTTAACCCTCACTTTGAGTCTTAAACTGCAATTAAAGGCAACAATTATATACATATAATATAACACAACAACAACAGTACAACTGCAAGGAAAATTTCAAGGGCTGGTGTTAGGAAAATTTCTCATAAAATGTACTTATTACAAAATAATGAGTCATTGTTCAAAGTGTGCACACGCACATTTGACACCCTGGAACACTGATATAAACAGTATGTCAGTAAAACCGTATATTGATTGAGTTATTAGCGGCTCGTATGTTTAGAGTCGATTATTGGTTGACATCTTCAAAGACCTGAGCCAATAAAAAGTCCTCTTGCAGGCGCCTGTGTCAAAGGCTGCTGTTGAAGGTGAGGCAAGGTATCTAAGCCTTCATTAGGCTCCGCCCACATCCGACCTCCTTAGTCCTAATCCCTTAGTTAGTGTTTACGTGTTTATGCCCCAAAGGGGGGACCGGTATACACATCACCTACTAAAAGGTTTAATCACCTATTGTGTTCCTCAGCAATTATTTTAATGAATGAGCTCTTATCTGCCTCGAGTCAACAATAACATGGCTCTGCCAGGCGTTGTGTTCCTTCCTGTAGTGAGTCCGACAGAGCTCACGGGGCTGGCGCCGACGCTGGGAACAAGCTGAGGGGAAGAGGAAGTGCGGGCTGGGGGCACTTCCTCCGCAATGTCAATACAGTCTGCTGAGCGCACGGTACAGTATGAGCCTTACGTTTAAATAAGAGCGCGTCCAGTATGAACCTTACGTTTAAATAAGAGCACGTCCAGTATGAACCTTACGTTTAAATAAGAGCACGTCCAGTATGAACCTTACGTTTAAATAAGAGCACGTCCAGTATGAACCTTACGTTTAAATAAGAGCGCGTCCAGTATGAGCCTTTCTTTTAAATAAGAGCACGTCCAGTATGAGCCTTTCTTTTAAATAAGAGCACGTCCAGTATGAGCCTTTCTTTTAAATAAGAGCACGTCCAGTATGAACCTTACGTTTAAATAAGAGCACGTACAGTATGAGCCTTACGTTTAAATAAGAGCACGTACAGTATGAACCTTACGTTTAAATAAGAGCACGTCCAGTATGAGCCTGTAAATAAGAGCACGTCCAGTATGAACCTTACATTTAAATAAGAGCACGTCCAGTATGAGCCTTACGTTTAAATAAGAGCACGTCCAGTATGAGCCTTTCTTTTAAATAAGAGCACGTCCAGTATGAGCCTTTCTTTTAAATAAGAGCACGTCCAGTATGAACCTTACGTTTAAATAAGAGCACGTCCAGTATGAGCCTTACGTTTAAATAAGAGCACGTCCAGTATGAGCCTTACGTTTAAATAAGAGCCCGTCCAGTATGAACCTTACGTTTAAATAAGAGCCCGTCCAGCATGAACCTTACGTTTAAATAAGAGCCCGTCCAGCATGAACCTTACGTTTAAATAAGAGCCCGTCCAGCATGAACCTTACGTTTAAATAAGAGCGTGTCCAGTATGAGCCTTACGTTTAAATAAGAGCCCGTCCAGTATGAGCCTTACGTTTAAATAAGAGCCCGTCCAGTATGAGCCTTACGTTTAAATAAGAGTACGTCCAGTATCAGCCTTACGTTTAAATAAGAGCACGTCCAGTATGAGCCTTACGTTTAAATAAGAGCCCGTCCAGTATGAGCCTTACGTTTAAATAAGAGCGCGTCCAGTATGAGCCTTACGTTTAAATAAGAGCCCGTCCAGTATGAGCCTTACGTTTAAATAAGAGCCCGTCCAGTATGAGCCTTACGTTTAAATAAGAGCCCGTCCAGTATGAGCCTTACGTTTAAATAAGAGTACGTCCAGTATCAGCCTTACGTTTAAATAAGAGCACGTCCAGTATGAGCCTTACGTTTAAATAAGAGCACGTCCAGTATGAGCCTTACGTTTAAATAAGAGCCCGTCCAGTATGAGCCTTACGTTTAAATAAGAGCCCGTCCAGTATGAGCCTTACGTTTAAATAAGAGTACGTCCAGTATCAGCCTTACGTTTAAATAAGAGCACGTCCAGTATGAGCCTTACGTTTAAATAAGAGCATGTCCAGTATGAGCCTGTAAATAAGAGCACGTCCAGTATGAGCCTTACGTTTAAATAAGAGCACGTCCAGTATGAGCCTGTAAATAAGAGCACGTCCAGTATGAACCTTACGTTTAAATAAGAGCACGTCCAGTATGAACCTTACGTTTAAATAAGAGCATGTCCAGTATGAACCTTACGTTTAAATAAGAGCACGTCCAGTATGAGCCTTACGTTTAAATAAGAGCATGTCCAGTATGAGCCTTACGTTTAAATAAGAGCGTGTCCAGTATGAACCTTACGTTTAAATAAGAGCATGTCCAGTATGAGCCTTACGTTTAAATAAGAGCACGTCCAGTATGAGCCTTACGTTTAAATAAGAGCATGTCCAGTGCTCCAGGCGCCCTGTTTATATGTTGAAGTATGGCACATTCTGTTACCAAAGTCAAGATTAATAGCGATAGGAAAACGTGATTTTTGTCCAGGGCACTGCTATTTTAATCGATGTGAACACAACTATTTTTGTTGTTGGACTGTTGTTTGGTCCTCGGGGGGGTTGGGGTTGGCGGGTCACTGGTTTACGCAGCTGTTGCGGTTCATATTTTGGCGGGGGCCAGACTCCTGGTGCGGAATGGCGGTGTGTGGCTGGTCTTAAGCCGACGGGGGGGTGGGGTCCCCAAACGGGGACTGTGATTGGCTGGTGGCTGCAATGACAGCAGTGTGAGGTGCTGCTGTCTTAGCATGGCAAGAAAGGGGGGGAAGAAAAAGAGAGAGAGAGAGAGAGCAAAAAAGACAGAAAAGGACCAAGAGGGGAAGAGCAGGCCGGAGAGTGAGTGGTAGAAAGAAAGAGAGAAAACTGGAGCTAGAGAGGGAAAGAGAAAGAGAGAGAGGTAAAGAGTGAGCTTTAGATAAGCTGCTTGACTAAGCGTGTGCGCCTCATTCAGCAGTGCTGCTGCTAAGTGCTGCTGATCTCGCTGCTGCTCCCCCTGCTGCTCACATGCTCGTGCTGACTGGCAGGGCTGCTGCTGCTCACACGCTTGTGCTGACTGGCAGTGCTGCTGCTCCCCCTGCTGCTCACATGCTCGTGCTGACTGGCAGGGCTGCTGCTGCTCACACGCTTGTGCTGACTGGCAGGGCTGCTGCTCCCCCTGCTGCTCACATGCTCGTGCTGACTGGCAGGGCTGCTGCTGCTCACACGCTCGTGCTGACTGGTAGGGCTGCTGCTCCCCCTGCTGATCACATGCTCGTGCTGACTGGCAGGGCTGCTGCTGCTCACACGCTCATGCTGACTGGCAGGGCTGCTGCTGCTCACAGGCTCGTGCTGACTGGCAGGGCTGCTGCTCCCCCTGCTGCTCACATGCTCGTGCTGACTGGCAGGGCTGCTGCTCCCCCTGCTGCTCACATGCTGGTGCTGACTGGCAGGGCTGCTGCTCCCCCTGCTGCTCACACGCTCATGCTGACTGGCAGGGCTGCTGCTGCTCACACGCTCGTGCTGACTGGCAGGGCTGCTGCTCCCCCAGCTGCTCACATGCTCACGCTGACTGGCAGGGCTGCTGCTGCTCACACACTCGTGCTGACTGGCAGGGCTGCTGCTGCTCACACGCTCGTGCTGACTGGCAGGGCTGCTGCTCTCCCTGCTGCTCACATGCTCGTGCTGACTGGCAGGGCTGCTTCTGCTCACACGCTCATGCTGACTGGCAGGGCTGCTGCTCACACGCTCGTGCTGACTGGCAGGCTGCTGCTGCTCACAGGCTCGTGCTGACTGGCAGGGCTGCTGCTCCCCCTGCTGCTCACACGCTCATGCTGACTGGCAGGGCTGCTGCTGCTCACACGCTCGTGCTGACTGGCAGGGCTGCTGCTGCTCACACGCTCGTGCTGACTGGCAGGGCTGCTGCTCCCCCAGCTGCTCACATGCTCACGCTGACTGGCAGGGCTGCTGCTGCTCACACACTCGTGCTGACTGGCAGGGCTGCTGCTGCTCACACGCTCGTGCTGACTGGCAGGGCTGCTGCTCTCCCTGCTGCTCACATGCTCGTGCTGACTGGCAGGGCTGCTTCTGCTCACACGCTCATGCTGACTGGCAGGGCTGCTGCTCACACGCTCGTGCTGACTGGCAGGGCTGCTGCTGCTCACACGCTCATGCTGACTGGCAGGGCTGCTGCTCCCCCTGCTGCTCACATGCTCATGCTGACTGGCAAGGCTGCTGCTGCTCACACGCTCGTGCTGACTGGCAGGGCTGCTGCTCCCCCTGCTGCTCACATACTCATGCTGACTGGCAGGGCTGTTGCTGCTCACATGCTCGTGCTGACTGGCAGGGCTGCTGCTGCTCACATGCTCATGCTGACTGGCAGGGCTGCTGCTGCTCACAGGCTCACACGCTCGTGCTCACTGGCAGGGCTGCTGCTCCCCCTGCTGCTCACACGCTCGTGCTGACTGGCAGGGCTGCTGCTCTCCCTGCTGCTCACACGCTCGTGCTGACTGGCAGGGCTGCTGGACACACGCTCGTGCTGACTGGCAGTGCTGCTGCTCTTGCTGCTGCTCACACGCTCGTGCTGACTGGCAGTGCTGCTGCTCCCACTGCTGCTCACACACTCGTGCTGACTGGCAGAGCTGCTGCTCTTGCTGCTGCTCACACACTCGTGCTGACTGGCTGGGCTGCTGGTCACACACTCATGCTAACTGGCAGTGCTGCTGCTCACATACTCGTGCTGACTGGCAGTGCTGCTGCTCTTGCTGCTGCTCACACGCTCGTGCTGGCTCTTCTGACGGCTCCTTATCAGTTTAGAGGCCTCTCGGCAGCTTGTCAGCCTCAGTCAGTGAACACCCCCCCACCTGCTTTCAGAAAAGCCCTGGGCTGGCCCTGCTGCCCTCCTGTGGGAAACCCCGACCCAGTGTAGTGCTCTGACTGTCTCAGTTCTGGATCCACTCAACTTCAGGTCTGACTCATTCTCTCTTGGTTCTGAATCTTCTCTACCTCAATTCTGACTCTCTGACTCTTGGTTCTGAATCCACTCTACGTTGGTTCTGACTTCCTGACTCTCTCAGTTCTGTATCCGCTTCACTTCAGTTCTGACTCTCTGAATCTTAGTTCTGACTCTCTGACTCTAGGCTTTGACTCTTTCACTCTCTCAGTTCAGAATCCACTCTGTCCATTTCTCCCTATAACCAGGTAATGAAATAGACACATTTGACACACTGCATGCATTTGTACCTCTGCACCAACTGTAAAGCAACCTAGGGCTCTAACATTTCCATTATAGTTTATAGATGAATGTGCTTGGGTGGTTTATATACGTTTTATTGTATTTTCAACAGCCCAGCTCTGCCTGTGTCAGCATCTCTCTCTCCCCCTCTCTCTCCCTTTCTCTTTCCCCCCTCTCTCTCTCCCCCCCTCTCTCCCCCACTCTCCTCTCTCCCCCCCCCCCCTTACGTCTCTGTAAGAGGCAGTGTAGGAATTCTTCAGGGCGGGGGGGGTCCCAGATAAATCATGTTGAGATTAAGTGTTAGCCTGAGCCTGGAGGGGCACTCGCTCAGAGAAAACCCTGCTGTGGGACACTCCTGGGTTGGTCCCCCCCCCCCCGCGTGGGATGTTCTCGCATTGCCCCCCCTACCCCCACCCCTACCCCTCGTTCTCTGCTGAGTCCAGCCGCTCTGAACCCCCCGTCCCGAGAACAGAGAGGGGGGTTCGTTTGATGGAAACAAACGCACCGAAGCTTTAATGACCAGCGCAAATCGGGGCAGGCCGCGATTTTGCTTTCCGCCTGTCTGGTTAGTTAGCCATCTCCTTAATATTGGTGAGCCTAATAATCCAACTGCCCTTCAGCCGGGGTTGTCGCTCATTGTGTCTCCAGTTGCGCCGTCATCGCTGCCTGTACATCTGGTGTCAACTCGTGTGGAGGCCGTGTATGAGTTTCTTCAGCCTCGATCTTGATTATAAATTAGTAAATATTTGCTGATTAGGATGCAGGTTTTGCCAATGTGACCGAGTAGGGTGACCCGCATTGTCTAAATAAAATTTCTTATATTCTGTCTTCAATGCAGTTGAACGCATATGGCTGAATGAGTATTGGACTCAATTAAGGCGCTTAATTGGTTGAATGAACCTCATCCACGACCTCATGGCCAGTTGACACCACTGCTGTACATCAATGCCCCTGTTATTATGAGCTGAAGTTTCAGGGAAAGATCTGTAAGTACTGAGAATGAATCCACATCCTTGGCTTGCGTCTGTTTGTTTCCTTTCCTTTAAGTAAGAACATTCCCCCGAGCGTCTTAATCAGCCACAAACACAGATGGACAGATAGCGCCCTCTAATTTGGGCTGATCCGAGTCTTAGGCTGGAGCTCGGTGTGTGCCATGGGGGCTGGAACTCTCTGGAGATGCTTGGCCTAGTTCCAGGGAAGTGACTTGCCTTCTAATTTGGGTTCTGCATGTGGGCTTCCCCCTGTCAGAGAGGATGTGTGAGGAGGGGACACCCCCCAGCCCCCCACACCCCCCGACCACGACCCCCCCCCCAGTTCACTGCATGATGCACAGAACTCATTATGAAGACCTTGAATGGACTTAATCAACTTCAGGAAAATAACCTTGACACGTGCACACACACACACACACCCTACGAGTATGGGGGAATTCAGTTTAAAATGTTAAAAAGCAGCTTTTTAAACAAACTGGCTCCACTGCCTCTTCAATAAGCCTGTGTTTAGAATATTTGTAAAGTCTGTGAGGACTGTGGATGTCGGAGGATGAGAATGGCATTTATAAAAGGGGGATGTCTCAGTCTAGCGGAATCGCACAGAGAGAGCCTGCACAATCATCAGGGTCTTCAAGGAGACTGCTTTGCATGCGAGAATAGTGGCCTGAGCACAAGACACTGTGGGATCTGTGTGCAGCTGCTGTAGTGTGTGACTGTGCAGCTGCAGTTGTGTGTGGCTGTGCAGCTGCAGTTGTGTGTGACTGTGCAGCTGCTGTAGTGTGTGGGGCTGTGCAGTTGCTGTAGTGTGTGTGTGACTGTGCAGCTGCTGTAGCGTGTGGGGCTGTGCAGCTGCTGTAGTGTGTGTGACTGTGCAGCTGCTGTAGTGTGTGTGGTGTGTAGGTGACTGTGCAGTGTAGTGTGTATGTGCAGGCTGTGTGTGTGACTGTGCAGCTGCTGTAGTGTGTGTGACTGTGCAGCTGCTGTAGTGTGTATGACTGTGCAGCTCCTGTAGTGTGTGGCTGTGCAGCTGCTGTAGTGTGTGTGACTGTGCAGCTGCTGTAGTGTGTGGCTGTGCAGCTGCTGTAGTGTGTGACTGTGCAGCTGCTGTAGTGTGTGACTGTGCAGCTGCTGTAGTGTGTGACTGTGCAGCTGCTGTAGTGTGTGGCTGTGCAGCTGCTGTAGTAGTGTGTGCTGCTGGCAGCTGCTGTAGTGTGTGACTGTGCAGCTGCTGTAGTGTGAGACTGTGCAGCTGCTGTAGTGTGTGTGTGGCTGTGCAGCTGCTGTAGTGTGTGTGTGGCTGTGCAGCTGCTGTAGTGTGTGTGACTGTGCAGCTGCTGTAGTGTGTGTGTGACTGTGCAGCTGCTGTAGTGTGTGGCTGTGCAGCTGCTGTAGTGTGTGTGACTGTGCAGCTGCTGTAGTGTGTGTGACTGTGCAGCTGCTGTAGTGTGTGACTGTGCAGCTGCTGTAAGTGTGTGTGTGACTGTGCAGCTGCTGTAGTGTGTGCTGTGCAGCTGCTGTAGTGTGTGCTGTGCAGCTGCTGTAGTGTGTGTGACTGTGCAGCTGCTGTAGTGTGTGGCTGTGCAGCTGCTGTAGTGTGTGTGTGGCTGTGCAGCTGCTGTAGTGTGTGACTGTGCAGCTGCTGTAGTGTGTGGCAGCGATGGGGGAATGATGTCCTCACTCCCCAGGTGAAGCTGTGGCCAATCAGGTATCTCCTGGAAACGGTCCACACCTACACCCTCGGGGTCCTCATTCAGAAAGCCTGAGGAGCAGGTCTGCTGATCTAGGGTCAGTTTTTATCTTAGATGAAACTGATGATGTCTGCATATGAACAGGCTAATCCTGACCCTGGATCAGCTTCATGAATGCAGGCCTATAGTCCAGGATCAGTTTCAGTTCATAATGTATAAGTTATGGATATGATCCGCGATCAGCATTCCATCTCAGGATTCGTTCCAGGCTGTGGGGTCACTCTGAAACAGGGCTTCAGCCGGTGCGCCAGTGAGACCCCTTGCTGAGGCAGAACTTGCGAAACGAGGCCAAGGATATTGCAGGACCGCAGTGCTGTGTGCTGTGTGCTGTGTTTGTGCATGAACTACGCAGGAAGAATGCCTCAGTCAGTCCAGATACAATCCAGAACCATCAACGTCCAGCCCTCCCCACTAGCAGGGATTTGCTTACCTAGCGTGAGCTATGCATTGTTTGTCTGTTTGAAACTGTGCAGAATCGACGCCTGTGTTTTGAGGGTGTTGTGAGTTATCGGCTCTGACAAACGCAGCACTCGAACCCGCGTCTCGACCTGGGCTCGTGCTACGAGGTGCCAGCCCCATCGGCCTCTCCTGCCTGCCGTGTTCTTCATCTCTCGGTCCCGTCGGGGCGATGGGCGGGGCTTTTCCCACGGCATTGTGGTACGGTAATAGATTTACCCATGAGCCATTGTTACGGTGGTAGCCGAGGTCAGAGTGTCTCCCCGAGGTTAGGGCGTGTCTTCTGCTCTGAATTCTGCAGTCCATCAAGGACTCTGTTCTTCTGCTTCTCCTTCCTGAGGGATTCATTCTATTTAAAATGCAGGCAAAACGTTTTCCACAAACTATTAAAAATCTGTATGAAAGCTTTTTTTAAATGCATGAATCATACGTATTGTACGCGTTTGCAAACGGAGTAGGTGTCTTCTTAAAATATGTAGTGCTCTCATGTGCTGACTAGTCACTATTGGCAGATGCAAACCATAAATTTAGCCTCAATTTTCACAGTATTGTGTTTTCTGAATGATATTCATTTTGGAGTCTGGATACTCACAAGGCCAAGTCTGTCTGTGACAGGCAACCAATCAGAACAGTCAATACAAACTGGTAATGATAATGTAGTCTTTTAAACCTTTTTCCTATTTTTGTGTGAATGAAGCTGTGGTTTCATGTTTACTGCTGAAGGAACCCATTCTCATTTTGGCGAGCCAATACTGTGTACCTGTACTTTGGTTTTCCTACAGAAAACATGTCTCTATAGTTATATTTAGCCAGCTGGGCTGTGATGCAGCTGCTGTTGTGTGCTTGTCTGCGCATTGCCTAGACTAAACAGGCAGAAGCGCAACTGAAGGTCTAGACTGGCTGTCTTCACGAGAGGACGGTTTTCCATACAGTATAAGAGACACCAGAGTCATCCCGACTCACAGTGGAGACACGGAGGAAGGAGACGGGGGTGTCACGCCCCCGAGCATTGTGTTTGTGTTTGTCTTCGGCGTCAGCGCGGATGGAGTACAGTGTCGTGGCGGCGAGGGGGTGAGGTGGGGGCGCGAGGTCGGGGGGGTAAGTGAGGTGGAACTCGGCGTATTGTCTGTCTGCTGTCTCCTTGTTTCCTTTTCCTCTCGCCGCGCGGCTCTGTGCATTAGACATATGAGGCTCTGTGCGTTAGCGAGGTTAGCGCTGGACAGGAGGCATATGAGGCTCTGTGCGTTAGCGAGGTTAGCGCTCGACAGGAGGCATGAGGCTCTGTGCGTTAGCGAGGTTAGCGCTGGACAGGAGGCATATGAGGCTCTGTGCGTTAGCGAGGTTAGCGCTCGACAGGAGGCACGAGGCTCTGTGCATTAGCGAGGTTAGCGCTCGACAGGAGGCATGAGGCTCTGTGCGTTAGCGAGGTTAGCGCTCGACAGGAGGCTATGAGGCTCTGTGCGTTAGCGAGGTTAGCGCTCGACAGGAGGCATATGAGGCTCTGTGCGTTAGCGAGGTTAGCGCTCGACAGGAGGCATATGAGGCTCTGTGCGTTAGCGAGGTTAGCGCTCGACAGGAGGCACGAGGCTCTGTGCATTAGCGAGGTTAGCGCTCGACAGGAGGCATGAGGCTCTGTGCGTTAGCGAGGTTAGCGCTCGACAGGAGCTATGAGGCTCTGTGCGCTAGCGAGGTTAGCGCTCGGCAGGAGGCATATGAGGCTCTGTGTGTTAGCGAGGTTAGCGCTCGACAGGAGGCATATGAGGCTCTGTGCGTTAGCGAGGTTAGCGCTCGACAGGAGGCATATGAGGCTCTGTGCGTTAGCGAGGTTAGCGCTCGACAGGAGACATATGAGGCTCTGTGCGTTAGCGAGGTTAGCGCTCGGCAGGAGGCATATGAGGCTCTGTGCGTTAGCGAGGTTAGCGCTCGACAGGAGGCATATGAGGCTCTGTGCGTTAGCGAGGTTAGCGCTCGGCAGGAGGCATATGAGGCTCTGTGCGTTAGCGAGGTTAGCGCTCGTCAGGAGACATATGAGGCTCTGTGCGTTAGCGAGGTTAGCGCTCGACAGGAGGCATATGAGGCTGTGTGCGTTAGCGAGGTTAGCGCTCGGCAGGAGACATATGAGGCTCTGTGCGTTAGCGAGGTTAGCGAGGTTAGCGCTCGACAGGAGACATATGAGGCTCTGTGCGTTAGCGAGGTTAGCGCTCAACAGGAGACATATGAGGCTCTGTGCGTTAGCGAGGTTAGCGCTGGACAGGAGGCATATGAGCCTTTGGATGAGATGCTCCACGGTGTGCTGCAGTGCCTCTCCTATTTCAGGAGCAAACACTTTATCCTCAAACCGATAAATGTAGCGAACGTCATCGTTTTCTGATCTTAAGATGAGCGCTGCATCTTTGACAGTAACAGAGAGAGGAGAGGAGAGGAGGCCGCCCCCTCCCTTCACAACTTAGCTGCTACATTTTGCAAACATATCATCTGCCAGATGAGAGATTTATAAAGCGCCCAGAGTGTGGTTTATAAAATGTCCAGACTGCAGCGTCTGTTTGTTTGTGTTGGTCGTTGGCAGGAACTCTTCAGGCCAGTGCTGTGTTCGGCGGAGTGTGGCTATGAGGAGGTCCCCGCTTTGTAGAAAAGCAGAGCTTATACAAATACTTAAGCCTCAAACTTTCCCCGCCTTTCTTCGTCCAGTCAGATAATGTTGTCTTACGGCTTCCCAGAAGGTTCCAGATACCGGTCCTAAGAAATCGAATTTTAGAATCGATGACAGTGTGAACAGTGCAGCACGGTGGTGCAGGGGGTAGTGCTGTTGCTTCACAGCAAGAAGGTTTTGGCTTCAAAGCTTGCTTTGAGTTTGCAAGTGTTCTCCCCTGAATTTGCAAGTGTTCTCCCCGTGTCCGCATGGATTTCCTCCTTGGTATGAGTGTGTGAGTGAATAGTGTGCGTGCCTTGCAATGAACTGGCAAACTGTCCGGGGTGTATTCCTGCCTCTTGCCAAATGCATGCTGGGATAGGCTTCAGCACCGCCCACGACCCTGACCCAGAATAAGCAGGTTAGGTAATGAATGGATGGACAATAGTGGGAACAGCCTCCATTGGTTGGCTCCAGAGGGTGAGGAGAATGGGCCGGAGTTCCAGCGGGGCTTTGTGGACATGGCAGCTGTCATTCAGGGCACTGGCTCGGGGACCAGGCGCCCCAGAGTACCAAACGAGTGTTCCTGAATGGCCCGCTGTCAGATTAGCGGAGAGGAACGTTCTCAGACCCCCCCACCTTCTCAGACCCTCACCCTCGCCCCCACCCCCCCCCCACCCTCTCAGACCCCCCCACCTTCTCAGACCCACCCCCCTCAGACCCCCACCCTCACCCCCACCCCCCACCCACCCTCTCAGATCCCCCCACCTTCTCAGACCCCCCCCCAGACCCCCGCCCACCCCTCAGACACCCCTACCCCCCCCACCTTTTCAGACCCCACCCTCCACCCTCTCAGACCCCCTCCACCCTGTCAGACCTCCCTCCCCACCCTCTCAGACGCACCCCACCCTCTCAGCTTTCCCCTCTCCACCCTCTCAGACTGCCCCCCCCACCCTCTCAGACGCACCCCACAATTTGCTGCTTGTGCTGGGGCTTTGTGGGGCTCTTCTGGTCCCGCCCCCCCTCTCAGTACGGGACTAACACAGGCTGACCCCAGAACACGACCGTGTAATCGGCATGACGTGCTGAAGGGTGTGCAAACCTGGCAACCAGGAGGCCGGCCATTATAGTGCGGGAGTTCACATGCGCTCGATCGGTTCTGAAGAGGCGAGAGAAACAGGCCAAAAATGCGCTCATTTTGGAGGGAAACCAGGAATGCCTGTTTGATTGATATGATTGGTTTTCAGTTGCTCTAACGTAATGTCTCTCTCTCATTATAAATATCTCGGAAATTTCTCTCATATAAGGTGTTTTGGATATGTGTCAAAATATGTGTCATATGTTAAATATATCACTTATTTTAACTTCCAAATGTGTATGCTGTTTAGATGATGATTATACTTCTTTGTACATTTGGAGATGAAAGCAGTTTTATTAATGACAGTTTAATATGAGGTGAATGCATCATGCGCTTAATGACATTTTAATGTCTTTTCTTAGGGGAGAGTATTTCACGGACAGATCATACTTTGCTTTAATATGTTTTCTTAGGGGAGAGTATTTTACACACAGATCATACTTTTCTTTAATATGTTTTCTTAGGGGAGAGTATTTCACGGACAGATCATACTTTGCTTTAATATGTTTTCTTAGGGGAGAGTATTTTACACACGGATCATACTTTGCTTTAATATGTTTTCTTAGGGGAGAGTATTTTACACACAGATCATACTTTTCTTTAATATGTTTTCTTAGGGGAGAGTATTTTACAGACAGATCATACTTTTCTTTAATATGTTTTCTTAGGGGAGAGTATTTTGCAGACGGATCATACTTTGCTTTAATATGTTTTCTTATGGGAGCGTATATCAGTACATTACGGGCGGATCATACTTTGCTTTTATGAGTTTTCTTATGGGAGCGTATATCAGTACATTACGGGCGGATCATACTTTGCTTTTATGAGTTTTCTTATGGGAGCGTATATCAGTACATTACGGGCGGATCATACTTTGCTTCTATGAGTTTTCTTATGGGAGCGTATATCAGTACATTACGGGCAGATCATACTTCGCTTTCCATCCCCTCGCGTGGTGCTGTGTGTTATTGCGAGGTGGCTGCCCGTCGCCTGTGAAAGGAAGCACACGTCGCAGAGCCAGAATCGAGCTGTGGAAAACGCAGACCCAGGGTTAATTAAGGGAACTGCAGTAATGAGCTCTCCGACCCACATTTCTGTCCAGCGATTTAAAACCACATTAAAAATATAAAAGAAACATTGTTGTCGCTCATTTTTCATTTTGATTCGCCATCAGTCCTAAAAATGTGAGTTTAGGGGGCTGAATGTTAAAGTGTGGATCGTTGGTGCGAGAGAGAGGGAGAGAGAGGAGGGGGAGGGGGCGGAAGGTGTGCCTCAGATTGATTCCCGTATAATTCGATATGTTGAGAAATGGTGGGGCAGGTGCATGGAATGTGGGATTGAAAAATGAGCTTGGCGTAGAGACAGATATAACAGATCTGCACATGTTGCCTTTACTCCACACAGGTGCACTCAGCCATAAACGCAGCGGCAGGCAGCGCTTCAGAAAGAGCAGGATCTGCTCGTGATTTAACAGGAGTATAAGTGAGTTACAGAGCGCACAGGAACACTCACACACTCACAGAGACACACACTCTCACTCTCACTCTCACAGAGACACACTCTCTCACACACGCACGCACATACTCTCACACACACTCACAGAGACACAAGCACCCTTACACACTCTCTCACACACACACACACAGTCTCTCACGCACTCTCACACAGACACACACACACAAACACACATCCTCACTCAAACTCTCACAGACACACACACACTCTCACAGACACACACACGTACACACGCTCACACACACACACACACACACTCTCTCTCACACACACACACACTCTCACAGACACACACACGTACACACGCTCACACACACACAGTCTCTCACACACACACAGTCTCTCTCACACACACACACTCTCTTACACACATACACGCACACACACCTCTCTTTTACTGCCCTTGTACGGTGGCGGGCTCTACAATAGAGCGGAGGGAGCAGCAGCGTGGTCAGGAAAATGGCGGTAAACACTGAGACCAGCGGAAGCTTGTAAAAATAAACCAAAGAAGTGTAACAAACAGGGCCCTGTTTTTATAAGCAGGGGAGGAAGCCGCTGGAAAGCTTTGTCCCTTCTGTCGCGTTTTTAGTGCTTAACATTAAACTTTACCGCTAACTTTAGGCCAAGACCTTTTATTCCTCCACAAAGAAAAGCAGACTGTCCGCTGCCTCTGTTCTTGGAAAGGCCGGGCTATCCAGTTTCTCCTTAATGGAGATGCTGGGTCCTTTCAAAGGCCCGGCTGACCTGCCGTTCGCAAGCAGACGGACGTGGGTATCTGGGCCTGTGGAGTACAGCGCGTCTGGTATGCGCTGGGGGGGGGGGTGGGGGGTACTGTGGGCTGTGGGTCGCTGCCCAGAGCCCTGTGGGAATCAGAGGGGGGCTTCACTGCCATGGGGGTGAGCAGGCTGCCCCCCATCCCCAGCCCCAGGGCACATCACCCAAAACACCCTCCTGACTGGGGAGGTGCGCACATCAAAGGGCGGGCGACACCGGAGGTTCAGGGATGATAACGGGGGGGAGGGGCTGCTTTTATTGTCCTGGCGGGGGGGGGAGGGGGGCAAGGGGGGTCCTCTCAATCTTTCTGCTTCAGCACTCCAGGTGTGACCCCTATGAGGCGGTGGAGGGAGGGGGTAATCGCAACCTAAACTTTTATTTTCATTTTATTTCACACCGATCTGTTTATCTACGATATTTATCATCTGTGACCACAGAATGAGGGACATGGTGATTGCAACTTAATGTTTTATTTTCATTTTATTTCACACAGATCTGTTTATCCACGATATTCATCATCTGTAATCCCAAGATGACTGACATAGCCTCCTTCCCCCACCCCACCCATAAGGCCAGAAGTTTACAAGGGAGCCTAAAAAACTAAAAGACAGAAAATGTCTGTTGAGCGAAGCTCTTTCCTGAAGCACACCCACATTCGAACCTGGAGCCTCTCCTCGTCTCCAAATAAGACCCACGGCTCGTTTGTTTAGCTTTGAATCGCTTCCTTCCTTCTTTGGCCTGTCTTTTTGCTCCGCAGCAGATTTTAAACGCCTGCATGTACAGTCCTGCAGCACTAAGCTCTTGCCTGATTGCTGTTCTGTGATGCGTTCGGAGATCTGTAGGCCTCAGGAGGCGTGGCCCTGGCGTCCGTACGTGGCGTCTCCCTGGTTACACGTGACGTCTGGCGGACAGCGCGTATCTCGTCTCTGTGAGGTCACATCAGAAAATTACATGGCTACTCCTGGGACCTTCACCTGAGCTTCGCTACCTTTATCTGCTCGTCTGCACCTGAAGATCTCCTGGCCTTTGCTCTGTGAAGAGTTTCAGTTTTTAGGGTTCTTGTAAAAATATGTCGTTTTTTTTTTTTGACTATACAGCACATTGGACATCTGCAATCATTTTTTACGTACTTATCATGAACATACTTTTCTAAACCTTGATATCTCAAAACTGTTCCATCTGCTGATAAAACTGTATGGATTTGAGCTCTCGGACCCATCTCCAGAATAATAAATCTAAGTGCTACAGAACATCTCCAGACAGAAGGACAGCATGTCTCTGTGGATTTTCGTCAGACACTTGCCTCTTGTTTAGCTGTCAGCTGTTCCCGTGATGGATGGGTGCTGGGTCGTTTGAGAGCGTCTCCTCGTGGATGGGTGCTGGGTTGTTTGAGAGCGTCTCCTCGTGGATGGGCGCTGGGTCGTTTGAGAGCGTCTCCTCGTGGATGGGTGCTGGGTCGTTTGAGAGCGTCTCCTCGTGGATGGGTGCTGGGTTGTTTGAGAGCGTCTCCCCTGAGGTGAACAGTTTCTCATTCCGTTTCTACCGCAGCTTTCAGCCGGAGCGTGTCCTTTCAGACCCCTGACAGCCCCACACCATAAAGCTAATGACGCTGGAGCACAAGACCAAAGCAAACAAAACAAAAGGAGGGGTTCACTCTACCCTCTCTCTCTCTCTCTCGCTCTCTCTCTCGCTCTAGCTCTCTCTCTCTCTCTCTCTCTCTCCCAGTCCCTCTCTCTCCCTCTCATTCTCTCTCTCTGTCTCATTCCCTCTCCCTCGCTCTGTCTTTCACTGTCTCTCTGCCAGTCCCTCTCTCCCTCTCATTCTTTCTTTCTTTCTCCCTCCCTCTCTTTCTCCCCCATCAACCTCCCCCTTCTCTTTCTCTCTCCCTATCCCCCCCTTCTCGCCCCTCTCTTTCTCCCACCATCAACCTCCCCCTTCTCTTTCTCTCTCCCTATCCCCCCTTCTCGCCCTCCCCCCTTTCAGATTGTAAAGCTGGCATGGGTCCAAATGAGCGTGCCCCCCTGTCACTTCTAATCAGGCGATTTACAATACCCAATTAACAGAAGAACAACACAGGGGCCTGAAACTCACATCCTGCAGTCCCACCACGTCTGCTGGCTCTCAGTCCCGTTTAAAGCTGATTGACAGGTAGTCCCCACACCTTCTGAGTCCTCGATTGGCTGCTGACTGAAAGGAAACAATAAAAAACCTGCAGAAACTGCAGCCCTCCAGCCCTGGAGTTTAACGTCTCTGCTTTAGTCAGCGATTGAGATGCAGTATCCCAGGGGAGACATTGTGTAAGAGGCATTTTTGTTCCAACTAATTATTCTGACTTATTATTGTGAACACCTGTTCACACCACTGCTGGTTCACTTAAATTGGACCGCAGTAAATCTTTGCCACTGGGGATAAATGCGCAGTCCAAAACACTGAATCAAATCGATTACTGGGCTAATGAAGCCATTATGGGCAGAAGATGGGGGGGACCCCTGAAACTGTCTGTTCGGAGAGCAGGGACAGTGGACCCAGCAGAACCCCAAAACTCTCTGTGTACCCCGCTGTGTTCAGGACAGTGGACCCAGCAGAACCCCAAAACTCTCTGTGTACCCCGCTGTGTTCAGGACAGTGGACCCAGCAGAACCCAAAACTCTCTGTGTACCCGCTGTGTTCAGGACAGTGGACCCAGCAGAACCCCAAAACTCTCTGTGTACCCCGCTGTGTTCAGGACAGTGGACCCAGCAGAACCCCAAAACTCTCTGTGTACCCCGCTGTGTTCAGGACAGTGGACCCAGCAGAACCCCAAAACTCTCTGTGTACCCCGCTGTGTTCAGGACAGTGGACCCAGCAGAACCATGAAACTCTCTGTGTACCCCACTGTGTTCAGGACAGTGGACCCAGCAGAACCATGAAACTCTCTGTGTACCCCACTGTGTTCAGAAAGCAGGGACAGTGGACCCAGCAGAACCCCAAAACTCTCTGTGTACCCCACTGTGTTCAGGACTGTGGACCCAGCAGAACCCCAAAACTCTCTGTGTACCCCGCTGTGTTCAGGACAGTGGACCCAGCAGAACCCAAAACTCTCTGGTACCCATGTGTTCAGGACAGTGGACCCGCAGACCTGAAACTTCTGGTCACACTGTGTCGATGGGGAGGGCCGGCCAACTTCTGTTACGGAGGCAGTGGACCAGCAAACCCCAACTCTCTCTGTACCCCGCTGTGTTCAGGACAGTGGACCCAGCAGAACCATGAAACTCTCTGTGTACCTCGCTGTGTTCAGGACAGTGGACCCAGCAGAACCCTGAAACTCTCTGTGTACCCCGCTGTGTTCAGGACAGTGGACCCAGCAGAACCCCGAAACTCTCTGTGTACCTCGCTGTGTTCAGGACAGTGGACCCAGCAGAACCCTGAAACTCTCTGTGTACCCCGCTGTGTTCAGGACAGTGGACCCAGCAGAACCCCAAAACTCTCTGTGTACCCCGCTGTGTTCAGGACTGTGGACCCAGCAGAACCCCAAAACTCTCTGTGTACCCCGCTGTGTTCAGGACAGTGGACCCAGCAGAACCAGCCTGAGGCCTGTAGCTGAGGGGAAGGAGTGAGCTGCACGTGCGGTCAGACGTCTTTGTGCCGGACTGGGGAGGCGGGCCGGGGGGAGTTTTTAGGGGGGGGGGGGGTGACGTACCTCAGCTCTGTGGGGGGTGCCAGACCCCTTTTCACGCCACAGTAAGGACACTAACGAGACGACAGGCTTCTCGTTCGGGGGGTGTTGGTCTGGAGGGCTTTGTTACAGCATTATTAATCTGGGCTGATGGGCGTGGCCCTCCAGTCTCACTGCACCTCTCTGTGCTGATCCAGTCTCACTGCACCCCTCTGTGCTGATCCAGTCTCACTGCACCCCTCTGTGCTGATCCAGTCTCACTGCACCCCTCTGTGCTGATCCAGTCTCACTGCGCCCTCTATGCTGATCCAATCTCACTGCACCCCTCTGTGCTGATCCAGTCTCACTGCGCCCCTCTATGCTGATCCAGTCTCACTGCACCCCTGTGTGCTGATCCAGTCTCACTGCACCCCTGTGTGCTGATCCAGTCTCTCTCACTGCACCTCTCTGTGCTGATCCAGTCTCACTGCACCCCTCTGTGCTGATCCAGTCTCACTGCACCCCTCTGTGCTGATCCAGTCTCACTGCACCCCTCTGTGCTGATCCAGTCTCACTGCACCCCTCTGTGCTGATCCAGTCTCACTGCACCCCTCTGTGCTGATCCAGTCTCACTGCACCCCTGTGTGCTGATCCAGTCTCTCTCACTGCACCCCTCTGTGCTGATCCAGTCTCACTGCTCCTCTCTGTGCTGATCCAGTCTCACTGTGCCCCTGTGTGCTGATCCAGTCCCACTGCTCCTCTCTGTGCTGATCCAGTCTCACTGCACCCCTGTGTGCTGATCCAGTCTCACTGCACCCCTGTGTGCTGATCCAGTCTCACTGCTCCCCTCTGTGCTGATCCAGTCTCACTGCTCCTCTCTGTGCTGATCCAGTCTCACTGCACCCCTGTGTGCTGATCCAGTCTCACTGCACCCCTGTGTGCTGATCCAGTCTCACTGCACCCCTCTGTGCTGATCCAGTCTCACTGCACCTCTCTGTGCTGATCCAGTCTCACTGCACCCCTCTGTGCTGATCCAGTCTCACTGCACCCCTGTGTGCTGATCCAGTCTCACTGCACCTCTCTGTGCTGATCCAGTCTCACTGCACCCCTCTGTGCTGATCCAGTCTCACTGCACCCCTCTGTGCTGATCCAGTCTCACTGCACCCCTCTGTGCTGATCCAGTCCCACTGCTCCTCTCTGAGCTGATCCAGTCTCACTGCACCCCTCTGTGCTGATCCAGTCTCACTGCACCCCTCTGTGCTGATCCAGTCTCACTCACTGCACCCCTGTGTGCTGATCCAGTCCCACTGCTCCTCTCTGTGCTGATCCAGTCCCACTGCACCCCTCTGTGCTGATCCAGTCCCACTGCACCCCTCTGTGCTGATCCAGTCTCACTGCACCCCTGTGTGCTGATCCAGTCCCACTGCACCCCTGTGTGCTGATCCAATCTCACTGCACCCCTCTGTGCTGATCCAGTCTCATAACCAGCGGACATTCCCCTGCACCCCTCTGTGCTGATTCCCTCCTGGGAAGGCCTGTCGTACTCTGGCTGTGGAGTTTATGACTCAGGCTGTGTGAAGGTCCATTAAACAGGGTGTAAACAAGCTGTTTAATTCTTAACTTGTTCTAATAACGAAAAAAAGCCATTAACTGACACAAAAGGTGTTTCTGTTTAGTTAGAGCAGTGCACTGGTATGCATCGAAATATCTTATTGTGTTTTATACCTGGTCTGAAACATGAACTTAATATTAGGGCAAGAGCCACTCCCTAATTCTCCGTGAGGAGATGGAAGCGGAAGGTCAAAGGTCAAAGTAACTGAGGAGGGATTCTGCATCGAGCCCTAGGGCTAAATTCAGTCCTACGGTCTGTCCTCTTTCAGACAGCTGCAATTACCAGGGCAACCCAGAGATACTGTGGGTCTCATAACTCTTAAAAAATTTCTGTTTTTAAAAAACACATTTGTCCTGAATCCCATAGTGAAGGATATTTCATAGGATGTGCATAGAAGCAGCAGTTTCCCATAATCCTCTCAGGACCACTGTCTGAAAACCCACCACATGCGTTAGTTTTAACCTCCTTGCTTCCTTTCCTTTCCTTTCTGGTTAAAAAAAAATGTGAAAGTCTGGATTCACGCGTTGCCAACATCAGCTCATTGGAGATGGATCCACAGGTCAATCATTATAGGTCGTGCTTTCCTAAAAAATACATCTGCAAAGGATTTACTCGTGTTTCCTTGCTCAAGAATTCTTTGGGAGCCTCCTAGCTCCTCGAAGGAGCAACTAACAGGTTGGAATGTCCTCAAAGATGGCGCACCTTGATCGATGTCTGGGTCAATCAAGGACCTCGGAGACAAAGGACGAATAAAATAAGCGATTGGAATGCACCCATGTTGACAACACGTGATTCCAGATGTCAATTTCACATGTTTTTGGACCTGTTTGACCTTCCATACGAGGAAAGAAGACAAAAGAAAGGAGAAAAAATAGAGGTTTGGAACGCGCCGACAGACACTGAATCAGCCTCACCCTTCCTCAGAACACACGGCTATCTCCATCTTTTTGGACACTCCCAGTCTTTATGAGTCAGTTCCAAAAAAAAGCTAAGTAAAAAGAAAACACATCATGTCACCCCTGTTCCTTTCACACTCCTTCATTACATCTGACCTCAACTTTTTCACCTGGAGCAATTTTTATTCTTTTTTACCAAATGACAGAGAAGACAAAAAATAATGTGTGTGTGTGTGTGTGCGTGTGTGTGCGTGCGTGCGTGTGTGAGTGTGTGTGCGTGTGTGTGCGTTGGTGCGTCTGGTGGTGAGGTGTGTGTGCGTGTGTGTGTGTGCATGCGTGCGTGGTGTGTGTGTGTGTGCGCGGTGTGCGTGCGGCGTGTGTGTGTGTGTGTGTGTGTGTGTGTGTGTGTGCGTGCGTGCGTGCGTGCGTGTGCATGTGTGTGTGTGGTGTGTGTGTGTGTGTGTGTGCGTGCGTGCGTGCGTGTGCATGTGTGTGTGTGTGTGTGTGTGTGTGTGTGTGTGTGTGTGTGCGTGCGTGTGCATGTGGGGGAGGGGGACGCATTTCCATGGAGACCAGCTGTTATTTCCAGTACACAAACAGGCATTGCCTTTTACCTCAGCATGGATGTGCCAGCGGGAAATGGCGGAATATGAAGTGCTTCCTCTTCCTGTCCGGCTCCTTTTCCCACACCTTATTTGTTTCTGTGTTCTTATATTGAAGCTACCGTAACCACCTAGCAATCGACCCAGCAATTCATTTTATGTCCCCTCCTGGGGACATGAGTATGAGTCTGTGGTCTTAATCACAAGAACCACTGCGCTCAAACCAACGCTATGAAGGACATACATTATATTTTGAATTATATCAAGTGAAATTATATAATAAATTCTATTTAAAAAAATATTTTCACTGCAGTATTTTTGTCCCCCATTTTTGGCCACTTGCATTGTGTTAAAAAAACATTTTAATGCTTAAAGGTTTTTCTCTGGGTCTCTGGAGGAGTCCGGCCGGCAGAAGGGCCTGCAGGGCTGCTTCGGCCCTGAGGGAGGCCCCGGGACTCCAGGGCAGCTGAGCTGTTCTGTTACAGCGCTGAGGCACCTGGGACATTTCGCTCATTTCACATCACGGGGTCACAAGCCTCCTGAGAGCTGCGCATGACGACTGCAGCCATGTCTGTGTTATTCCTTCTAAATCACGCTCACCTAAAACGCAGAAGTGTTGTTTTTTGTGGTAACTGGTTATTATGTAAATTGGCTTCTATCCCAGCCGGATTTGGTAACCACGGTCACCCGCGTTTAAAAAAAGCAAATTAAATCATGACTCGAGCGCTTTGAAATAGGCGGTGGTGGCGTCTATTCGATCATGTTGTTGATATGATTATGTCAGTCATGCGTGGCCTTCACATGTGCGGCCAATAAACAAGCCTTCGTTTCCTTCACAGGAAGATAAACTGCTCTGTGGTTCGAAAAGCTTAATCAACTGAAAAATCTTCTGGTGTTTTCCGAAGACCCGCCCACACCTGCGGCCAGGCCTCGGCGGCCTACCTAGGCCTCGGCCGACGTCCGGACCCCTTCCAGCGATGGGAGGGGGGCAAGCAGAAATGTGCGGGTGGGGGGTGGGGGGGGCGGGCGATTTTGAGGAGGCTTAATGTGTTGCAGAAGAGAAGGCCGTAAACCCATTGGCGGTTTGATGCGATGCCAGCCTTTCTGTTTGCGTGTGAGGATCCGTGCGGATAAACTGCGCTGGAATTTTAAATGGATTTTCCCACAGCTTTGGGCGGGAAATGGCCGCGGAAGAGCGGCTGGTTTCTCTGCGCTGTGTGAATGCGATCCGTATCCGTCTGCTGTGCTCAGTTCACTGCTGGTTTGGCTGAGTCGCGATGGATAAGGTCAACCGCACTGCATGATGGGATATTCTAATAGAGAGGAGTTTCTTCAGAAGACGAGAATTACAAGGTTTCATCTGGTAAAAAAGATGAGTGATTAAAAAGTGATTGCTTATTAACACCAGGATACGCTGAGCTTTTAGCTTTGAAAAAGTTCATTACCAGAGTTTCATTGTGACTTGTAGGGATTAAATTTACCAGGCCTGTGTTAAAAAATAATTTGAAATACTTTGACTTTTCAAGTGCAAGATTTTCATTCTGAAAATTAATGTTTATTTTATAATTGTCAGTGATCTACATACATTTTACGGGTATCTAAAGAGTTAAAGCATTTCAAATAATTGTTTGACTTAGGAAATGTATTTGTAAGCACTTTGTCACGGTGCCAGCCATTTTGAGTTTTTTTCTGCGTAGTGTAGTTCCAGTCAGACACACACATATCCTACCATGGAAACAATTTCAGTTTAATGAGTACATTCACTGTGTGCCTATTTAAGGAATTTTATGAGGGGGTGGAATTCGTTCAGACATCTCATTTTTCCTGAGTTGGAAGCTGTTGATAGTGAGAGACGATGTTACTGTGGTGTGTCCCGGTAAACTGCAGCTCTGTCCTCATCACGGCGACGGCGTGTTTGTTTGGGTTTGGGTTAATCTCTGAGACTCGGCTCTTTGAAGTCCCACACACGGCCTGTTGACTTTGTGTGACCTCGCGCAGGAAAAGAAAACAAAGGTGGCCGAGCCGATTAGCCGTTGGTCATCAGGGGACCGTTCTTCCCCCGCCTGACCTGAAGCGAGCGCCTCGGAGATTCCCGCGTCAGAGTCCTGCTCTCGGCCACCCGGAGCCTCCGTCTCGAGTCCGGCCTGCGTCCGGTAAACTCACTTTTTAAACCTGCGTCTCAGGGGTGCGGTCTGCGGCCTCCCGCTGACCCCAGGCGTTAGCCCTCAGATGAAGCGACCCGCGCCGTCCTTCCGGAACGCGGCGAGCCGTCCTCGGTCCTCCGCGGGTCGAAGCGTCCTGGACCGGAGAGAGACGGAGGGAAAGAGGCTCTCGCTTTTCCCCGGCGGTCTGGCGCCTGTCGCGGCCCGCCGCCCGCGGACGGCCCTGACCTGCGTCCGGAGTTCGCTCCGGAAGCCGGCCGGCCCCCCGGGGACGCTTGTTTGGGCAGAGCTCTTAGGACACCTCTCCAGCCTGCCAGCGTAATAAAGTGTGATTGAGTGGGTTGTTATTGTAGCCGTATCGTCACAGGAGCCTACCAGTTTGGATACATGCCCAGGGACGGATACCAGCATCGAGAGAGAGAGAGAGAGAGAGAGAGAGAGATGAAGAGAGAGAGAGAGAGAGGGAGAGAGAGAGAGAGAGATGAAGATAGAGAGAGGGGGAGAGAAATAGAGAGAGAAAATTCATATTGATTTCCATGTATTTAATATCTTGCGAAACAGTGGGGCACAGAATATTGGATTGAAAAATTGCCTTGAAGTTTAAATGATATACAGATGTTGCGCATTACATTTGCATGTCAAGGGAGAAAGTCTTATTCAGGAGCCACAGGGTTTATGTTAAATACACCAACAGCAAGCAATACATCAACTCTGGTTCCAGAGAAGTCATTTTAGCAGAGGTTATTGATCGTTTGAGCCAAGCCTCTTAAATGTCTTCTGCAGACGTTAAAAACGGAGGTTTGTAGCTGCTTCATTTGAGAGTGTATGATGTGTAATATGCTGTCTGTGGTTCTGGAGTGTATTTTATGTTGTATTGTCTGCTTGTTGCTTTGCTGGCCAGGGCTCCCTTGTAAAAGAGATAGACACCTCAGTGAGACTCACCTGGTTAAAAGAAGGCAAATTAAAAACATAACTAAACCCCTGACGTTTTGGCGGGTGTGGGGCTTGGCTTCTTTCCAGCCAATGGGATTTGAGCACCAGCCTGCGTGTTTTTGGCAGGGGCTTCCTCAGACGCGGCTGACACTGGGCCGGAGGGTGATGTGACAGAGAGGACGTCCCACACGCTCGAACCCGAGGATGACGGACATGGCGGGGATGGCGGAGCCGGGGGGGGCCTCGCGGTTGGGGAGCGCCCGCATGCTGCTGTCCCTCCTCTCACTGCTGTGCCTGGCCGAAGCATCGGGCCCCTGGGGCCACACCGCCCCTCGACTGCAGCTCTCACACGCAGGTAGGCCCCCTGGAGCCACAGCTCCCCCCAGCTCTCATACACAGGCCCCCTGGGGCCACAGCATCCCCCAGCTCTCACACGCAGGTAGGCCCCCAAGGGCCACAGCGCCCCCCGGCTCTCATACACAGGCCTCCTAGGGCCACAGCTCCCCCCGGCTCTCACACACAGGTAGGCCCCCTGGGGCCACAGCGCCCCCCGGCTCTCATACACAGGTAGGCCTCCTAGGGCCACAGCTCCCCCCGGCTCTCACACACAGGTAGGCCCCCTGGGGCCACAGCGCCCCCGGCTCTCATGCACAGGTAGGCCCCCTGGGGCCACAGCACCCCCCAGCTCTCACACACAGATAGGCCCCCTGAGACCACAGCACCTCCCAGTTCTCATACACAGGTAGGCCCCCTGGGGCCACAGCACCTCCCAGCTCTCATACACAGGTAGGCCCCCTGGGGCCACAGCACCCCCCAGCTCTCACACACAGGTAGACCCCCTGAGACCACAGCATCCCCCGGCTCTCACACACAGGTAGGCCCCCTGGGGCCACAGCATCCCCCGGCTCTCACACACAGGTAGGCCCCCTGGGGCCACAGCATCCCCCGGCTCTCACACACAGGTAGGCCCCCTGGGGCCACAGCACTCCCCGGCTCTCTCCCGCCCAAGGCCCAGGGGGCTCAGGAGAGCCACACAGATTTATAATACATATTCTGCACAATTTTTTGGGTTATTTATTACAATATTTACTGAAGGGATTCATTAGGTACACATCTCCAGTTTTGGGGGGGGGGGGGGGTAGATTTGTATAAATCTTTTTTTGCCAGCATCATTTTTCTAAACCAGTGTTTATAGCAGTGCAGATTTACTCCTGCAGTTTGTCAGAGCATAATTAAACAGTTTCACAGAGGATGCATGTGCAGCCTGCAGCTTAGCTTTGGACTTATATTGAAAATGACAGATAAATCCAATAAGCAAATTGAATAGATGATTGGGCTAATTAAGAGCAGAAGACGTGTTGAGCATAGTGGTATGGTATAGGACAGTGGTTCTCAAACTCAGTCCTGGGGGACCCCTGTGTATGCTGGTTTTCATTCCAACCTCAACAGCAATCCCAGAATTTTAACAAGCTGTTAATTTTTCTTAATTAGGTGCTTTTCATGTTTTAGAGCTGGGGTCCCCAGTCTTATCCAGAATGGGCCAGTATGGGTGCACACGCCTGATCCTGATTCTACTAATCAAGATGCTTAGCAATGACTCTAGTGATTGATTAGCAGAATCAGGGATTGCTGTTGAGGTTGGAATGAAAACCAGCACACACAGGGGTCCCCCAGGGGTCCCCCAGGACCGAGTTTGAGAACCACTGGTGTAGGAGAAGGTACATCTGCTGGGGGCTGTGCACTGTGTCCTTGGCTCTCCGCAGGGCTGGGTGAGTCTGCTCTTTGTCTTTTGAGCTAATCAAAGGCTGGTGCCCTTTGGCGGGGTTATCTGTGGAATGCTTCAAAGAGAATTCAACACGGCCGTGCTTTTATTTATGAGCCTGGCAGGCCTGGGCCATACACACACATTTTTAGCTGAACATGTTACTAATAAAATCAATCATGTTTTCAAAAACCGTATCGTTCTGAATACTAGTGAACGGATGTTTCTAAGTTTAAAGTACGTCAAATAATTATTTTACCAAGGTCTGAAGAGTGTGTGTGTGTGTGTGTGTGTGTGTGAGTGCACATGCATGGAGTGTACATGGTTTGTATACATATAGGATGGTCAAGCATGAAGTCAAATACTACATGTACAGAAGTTTTCAATTCCACAGCATCTCACAATTCCATCTGTCTTGCTCATAATAATAACATCAAACTCACAGAGACTGTAACCCCATCATAACTTCTTGCTCTTCCTCAAAAAGACTCATCAGCGCTGTGTGTTATTGGACAGGACAATATCAGCGCTGTGTGTTATTGGACAGGACAATATCAGCGCTGTGTCTTATTGGACAGGACACTATCAGCACTGTGTCTTATTGGACAGGACACTGAAAGCGCTGTGTCTTATTGGACAGGACAATATCAGCGCAGTGTCTTATTGGACAGGGCACAATCAGTGCTGTGTCTTATTGGACAGGACAATGTCAGCGCTGTATCTTATTGGACAGGGCTCAATCAGCGCTGTGTGTTATTGGACAGGACAATATCAGTGCTGTGTCTTATTGGACAGGACACTATCAGCGCTGTGTCTTATTGGACAGGACACTATCAGCGCTGTGTCTTATTGGACAGGACAAGCTGTCAGACAGGACACTCAGGTGTCTTATTGGACAGGACACTATCAGCGCTGTGTCTTATTGGACAGGACAATGTCAGCGCTGTGTCTTATTGGACAGGACACTATCAGCGCTGTGTCTTATTGGACAGGACACTATCAGCGCTGTGTCTTATTGGACAGGACACTATCAGCGCTGTGTCTTATTGGACAGGACACTATCAGCGCTGTGTCTTATTGGACAGGACACTATCAGCGCTGTGTCTTATTGGACAGGACACTATCAGCGCTGTGTCTTATTGGACAGGACAGCATTGATGATCTCAGAGGCAGCTTTTGAGTTTTGCTGCAGTAGGCACTGGGGAAGTTGGCAGGTCTCTAAATTGACTGCAAATGAACAACCAACATCCGTGGGAGGCAGAGAAGACAGGAAACCGCCTGCTGGATAACCTGCAGAGCCAGGCTGGCACGCAACAGGCCCACCCGAAGTGAGTCCGTTTGACTTCTTCTCTTCGTTGTAAACAGCGTAGTGCGGAGAGCAAAGAGCAGGGATTGCTGGGAGAACACAGCCGGTGCCGGTGATACCAGCGACAGAACGCACTTCATCTTCTGTCCCCCTGAGGAGGTCTCCTGGCCTCAGCCCAAGTGTGGAGGCCTGAATTCAGTCAACATCTGCCCTTGATTAACCACAACCGTGTTTAAGGCTTGAGTGCTAATACTTGTGTTCTTTCACAATGCTGTCTGCCAAGCTAGCGCTGATGATTGCTGACCATGGCGAACCGCGCTTGTGAAGAGGACGGCGAGCACGTTTATTCAATCGCTGGTCAGATTCACGGGCGAATGACTGATTGGGTCCAGGCTGGGGTCCAGGGGGGACCGTTTCTCGGTCTCCACGTCACAGCGTTGACCCCAGGACCCGGGGAACTTCCTCCAGCCGGGCGAGGCTCCTTCAGCGCCAGGGGGCTTTTCCGCCATCTCCCGCCCTCGTGACAAACAGAGAGAGAAAGACGATCCGCGTGGCGTCGGGGATCAGCGGGAAACCAACCGCGGGAAGGCTGTCAAAATTAACATTCAAAATGGCCGAGCGATTGTGGGTACATTTATTGCATTTATTGGGAAGGTACAAGGCAGTGCGTGACACCGTTATTTACATTTCGTATAGTTTATAGGTCATGTAATATGTTTGACATCCGTATAAAATACA